>NC_071261.1:3214976-3407476 GCF_023375685.1 Ictalurus furcatus | reverse complement strand
GGTTTGATCATTTCATGATTTTTAAAACATGTCTTCTCTTCTCTTTGACAGGTGACTCCATGGCAAATTCAATAGAGCCACTTTTCATTCATAAAGTTGTAGATGAAGATGATAATGTTACCCTGTCCTGCAGATACAACAGCAGTTTTTCAGGAAACAACTACTTACACTGGTACAGGCAATATCCAAAATCTACACCTGAGTTCCTTCTTTATATTTCTCAAAGTGGAGGTCTAAGTTTTAACATTCCCCCAAGAATGTCTGCTGAAGTTAATGGAGATAAAGTGCATCTGCTCATCTCCTTTGCTGCTGTATCAGACTCTGCACTATATTACTGTGCTCTGGCGCCCACAGTGACAGGAAATCCAACTGCACTGTACTAAAACTTTGACACACTTTTGATATATTTACAGTAGTTCTGCTGATTATTTTGAGAAATTTACAGAACTTTTTTGGAGGGATTCTCTCTATCATGGGTTATAAAGAGTTTTGTTGGCACATATTGGATTACTAGGATTACTAGGAGACAGTTCACTGGGAGTGAGGCACGACTGTTATGAAACCAGAAAACCCACTCAAATATTGGGAGAACATGCAACCCTCTGCACAGACAGTAACCTGAGCTCAAAATTGAACAGGGGACTCTGGAGCTGTGAAGCAGCAATGCTAGCTGCTGCCTCCACCTCACAGCTCATCAGCCCCAAAACATCGAAATTAGACAACATTTTGTATTTGTTGTTGGTGGATATTTGTGTTACACAGGAAATAATAATATATTCTCACTTTTAAGAGTAGCTTGACTTTTGGTTTCGATGTTTACTGTCATTAATCAGGAGACGTATTTCTTTGTGAATTCCAATCTGGTCTTCCAGATCTTACTGCTGATGAGTGGTTTGCATCTTGTGGTATGGTCTCTATATATTTCTGCTCTCAAAGTCTTCTTCGAATGGCGGATTGTGATACCTTCACACCTGCCCTGTGAAGGTTATTGGTGATGTAACTGACTGCTGTTTTGAGGTTTTTCTTCACAGCTTTCACAATATTTCTGTCACCAAATGCTGTTGTTTTCATAGCCAAAACCCAGGGCTCAAACCAAAAATAGACATTCAGAGCTATTAATTGTTCAAACAATCAATCTAAGAGGGCACACCTGTCAGTCAGATGTTCCAATATTTTTGATCACTTGAAAAATGGGTGGGTTCAAACAAAACATGCTATGCTAAGTTGTTTAACACATCTAGATGTACATATCAGGATATGAAAGCTGAAATTCTGATTGATCATCTCATATGTTTTTATCTCAAAACCAACTGTCCTTGGTGCATAGCAAATACAAAAGAATTGGCCTTGCTGGTCCAATACTTTCAGAGGGGACTGAACGTAGGTATATAAAGACAGTTATGGAAAATCAAAACCACGTGGAAACTGAATCATTTTCCAACCTCACCTGCACCTGTTCACCTGTTAATTCATTTAGTACTCAAATGTGTCAGATTAGCCTGGTCACATATAATTAAAGTTTGATGTATTCATAATAGTGAGCCAAGATTCCACTCATCCTGAAAAAAATTATTTAAAAAACACCAAAACTGGCAGAGGCTTATATTTTTGTATTGTTTATTTATTTTTATTTTGAGCCACAACACAGGACAAAATGCCAAAAAATATGTTTAAGAGGGGACGTTGGATGCAGTGGGTTGCAACAGTGGAATTGTTCTACTCAGTTCACTCTCACTGATACTGTGAAGTGATGATCTGTACAAAGTTGCTAAAACAGCACTTCCTGGGTGTGGCCTTCAAGAGACATGTTCCCTCATGTGTACAGTTCAGCCCATACAGCATTATTATACAGAATCCTCACAGAGCTGTGTTCAGAAATGGCTCAACTATACAACTTACTGTACATAGTGAGATACACTACACTGATTCTCACTGTAGCAACAGGTAATTATATTAAATCAGTTAATTTTATTGCTAAATGAATTCATTCATGCCAATGTTTAAGCATTAATGGATTTGTTTAAAGAAAAGAAGTACTCCATAGAATTATTTTTTTATGTTGTTTACAACAGGAAGTTTTGCAGATAAAATTGGGCTGACAGATGAAGATGACAACATTACTAGGAAGGAAACACACACTGTTACTCTGAAATGTTCATATGAGTCAAAGAGCAATAACATATAGCTTTACTGGTACAAATAATATGCTAACAGCGCACCACAGTTTTTACTCATAAAGGCGGAAGGTCATATAGTTCTCAGGGGCCCGAGGCCACTGACACTCGGTTAGAGGCAAAAACAATCTCAGACTCTACTGAACTTATCAGCGATTTACAACTCTCAGATTCTGCAGTCTATCACTGTGCTCTTACAGTAAGAACACAATAATACAGTGTCAGTGAAAGGCTGTTCAAAAACATTTTAAAAAATGGTTTATATGAAGTTTATAAAACCACAGAAGATCAAAGATACCCATCATTTTGTTATTAGTTAAATACAGACACAAACAACATTTCTGGGAACATATGCATCTGGAAGAAATAGAAAATAAAAAATAAAGAGGGTTTAAACATGACAACTATACATCAGTCACACTAAATTCACAAATCTATATTTATCATGTTTCAACAATGTGTTACTGGCACAAACCGAGCCATTTTGTCAGGTATGTGTCATTGGTGTGCGCTATTTTGAATTAAATTATTCAATTATATTAAATTATTGACCTTTTCAGCCCATCACATTTATTGATTTATTGATTACTTTGTTCATTTATTAAACGGTCAGTGAAATTTGCTTTTCTTTTTTTTTTTTTAAAGAAATGAGATTTGACCATACGCAACCTTGATCAATGAGGGCCATTTATATAATTTAAACATAAGTACATTAACAGGGAACTCTTTTGAGCTTGCACCATTTTTTCCTCTCTAGAACTGTGATTCAGACTTTACTGTCAACATACAGTAGTGCTAATAAATTTACATACATACTTGCAGAATCTGCAAAATATGAATAATTTACTTAGTACTGCCCTGAATAAGCTATTTCACGTAACAGAAGTGAACATATAGTGCACAAGGCATAACACTAACTGAATTTACACAAATGAACCAGTTCAAAAGTTTACATATGCTTGATTCTTAATACTGTATGTTGTTACCTGGATAATCAACGACTGTTTTTATGTTTTGTGATAGTTGTTTATGAGTCCTTTGTTTGTCCTGACCAATGAAACTGCCCACTGTTCTTCAGAAAAATCCACCAGGTCCTCAACATTCTTTTGTTTTTTCAGCATTTTCTGAATATTTGATGCATATACTCATACACACCTACTGTATTACATTCACTGATGCTCAAGAAGGCATCCTGATACATTAAGAGCCAAGGAGATGTAAACTTTTGAACAGGATGATCTTTGTAAATTGTAATTATTTTGTTTAAAGCTTTTTTTTCATTTTGGTACTGCCTTTCAGATGCTACATACAATATTTACATATTTCCCAGAAGACAAAAATATCTAAGTCCTACAATCCCCCACGAATGATTGCTTCTACTGGGACAGAGTATATCTGCGTAGTGTATGTAGTGTAATTCACAGGCACTTTTCAAACACTACAAACCAATTTCATGTACTTTCAAACAAGTGACTAGAACGGGCTTATTTACTAGTGCATTGTATGTCTTTTGTTCTTTTGCACAGTGTGAGAACGTATGAAGCAAAGACTAAGAAACATTTCATAAAAAGTATGTTGGTTATGATTCGTATATAATGTTGTGATTCATGATCAAGCATCTAAATAGATTTAACGAGCTTTGGCTAAGAACTTTGGCTAAGTACTTAAGTACTTATGGCACCTGTGAACCGTGCCATCAGCCTTTATTATCTTCAGTGAAAGACTGCATGTCAGTTGTTTGTATAAAGAAACAAAAAGATGCTTCTTTTCCTCGCTATCTTTTCTCAAAATCTCAGAACTTTTCTATCCCTTAAAAAAAGAAGAAGAAGAAGAAAAAAGAAATGAGCGAGAGAGAAAAATATGACAGAGAATTCAGGAAGTGTGTTACGGCTTGATCCCGTTTCATCACGGGGAATAGTGCACACTTTCTGGGTGAAGAGTCTAGGTGTAGTATGCGATGTCAGCCTCGAGAGGCTGCGCATGGTAACGCCTACATTAAGCAGCTCGGCTCGCGACTCGCGCTCTTCTCGGAAGCCGAAGCAAGTTGGGTTTCGGAGCCTCGCGGATTTGGGCCGGCCGCTGCCGAGGCAGCTAGCCGTCTCAGGTTCGGGGGATCCCTTATGGATCCGGAAGAGGATCCGGAGACGGCACTGCTCTATCTTTTGCTCTGTCTTCCGGGTTCGGCTCTCCTCTGGATTTTGGAGCTTGCGTCGCAACTCCTCCTTCCGCTATGGAAAGCCAAAATGGAGAAAAAAAAAAGTGAAAAAAAAAAACACACACAAAAATAATAGTAATAATTCCTCTCTGACTCCGAGGAGCCAGAAGGATGTAAAGAGCTGCTTGAAGTGATTACTAAGGCTGTATGAGCCTTTTTCTCCCCAGTGAAAGTAAATTCCTCGCAATGCAGAAACTCCCCTTTCTTCCAGAAGTGCTTGACAAAATATCAGGCATCTGGGGGAAAACCATGCATAAGCCATTTTTATAACCCCACCATGCTAGATTATTAGGCCATTGTGGGGAATGAACGACATGGCTATTTAGCTATGCTGAAGGTGGAGGAAGTGCTTGCAAGCTACCTCTCTCCATCGACGGCAGGTAATTGGGGGGCCGGCTTTGCCATCCAAACCACCGTGTAAGGCCACCGTGGCATTGGTGGGCAAGGCCTATGCAGTAGTACTCTTGCTTGTGGGTCACTGCAGACAATGACAGTGTTGCAGGCCTACCAAGCAGACCTGCTGAGTGAGCTTGACTTATGGCGGCATTCAGCCAGCTCCTCCCCCTGTTGTCTCGAGTTCACAATAGTGCCAGCAATAGTGCGAGGGAGACCCAGAAGGTGAGTATGGCAGCCCGCCAGCCCCCGCAGACAGCCAGGGGAACCGGGCGGCCACGGTCGCGGCCTGCTATTAGGCCTGATCTGAGAATGGTCATAAAGGCCAAGCAGGCAAAGAAGAGCGGTCCTGAGGGGCCGTGGAGGGACATATCAGGGTACATGAGGTTGTTAGGTCAGGTAGTCCCCAGTGCTACTGTAGGGCCTCCCCTAGCCAAGGAGGTCCCAAGTTTTCAGTGTTCTCTGGTCAGCAAGCTGTCACAGGGCAACGGCCTGCCCCTGCCCAGCCATGCCCCTGTTGATGGAGCCTCTGTGGGGCAACATCCTCTAACTTCGAGGTTCATGCGTGGTGTCAGGTGGCTGAGGCCCATCTGCAGGCCGCGCATACCTTCCTGGGACCTTCTGTGGTCCTGAAAGGTCTGTCAGGGACCCCATTTGAGCACTTAGGGTCAGGCTCTGAGAAGCTTCTAACTCTAAAGGTAGCTCTTCTACTGGCCCTCACATCTCTCAAGTGAGTAATAGACCTACAAGCTCTCTCTATTGCCCCTTCCTGCCTTGAATTTGCCCCTGGATTAGCCAAGGCCTTCCTGTATCCTATGCTGGATTATATTCCTAAAGTGCCTACATCGGCTGCCCACCCTGTGGTGTTGCAGGCTTTCTGCCGTCCTCCATTCCCCACACCAGAACAAATGAGAATGCACCTGCTGTGTCCAGTAAGGACTCTCTGTACTTACGTCCACCGCTCCGGTCTGTGGCATAAGTTGGAGCAGCCGCTGGTACAATTCAATTCAATTAAAATTTATTTGTATAGCGCTTTTTACAATAGACATTGTCTCAAAGCAGCTTTACAGAAATATTAACATGGTATACAGATATTAAAGGTCCGAATTTATCCCAACTGAGCAAGCCACTGAGTGGCGACAGTGGCAAGGAAAAACTCCCTAAGATGTTAAGAGGAAGAAACCTTGAGAGCAACCAGACTCAGAAGGGAACCCATCATCTGGGTAACAACAGATAGTGTGGAAAAGTTCATTATTGATTTATATGAAGTCTGTTTGGCCTTAGAAGCAGCCGTAGTCCCAGTAATATGGAATTGGAGTAGATGAGCGCTCCATCCAGAGGTAGGACATCCAAAACGGATCAGGCAGGTCCGGAGAGCAGAAAGGATCAGGATCTCTAGTATCTCCATAAAATCGTGTGTGGCTCGGCAGAAGGAGAGAGGGAGAGAAAAGATTATTAGGACTGTGCTTAGCATAATAGAAAGTCTAATTTTTTTCCCCCTGCTGTAGCCTTCACTATTCAAGGTACCGTCAAATAGCCTGCATCTTTTAATCTAAGTAGGCGTGGCGGATCATAGAAAACGTAGAAAAGTGCTTTATAAGTTAATAATGTTATTTTATGTTATTTTATAATCAATGCGAGATTTCACTGGGAGCCAATGCAGTGTGGATAAGATTGGGGTGATGTGGTCATATCTTCTGGTTCTGGTTAGGACTCTAGCAGCTGCATTCTGGACTAACTGGAGTTTGTTTATGTTCCTGGTCTGCTTTGGCGGCGACAGTAGAGGTGATGCTGTGTCAAAGCAGCGCATCTCTAATTGGATAGTGGAAGCAATCCCAATTGCTTATGAGGCACACGGTCTCGCTACGCCTCTGGGCATAAGGGCTCATTCCACTAGGGCGGTCGCCTCCGTGAAGGCTTTGTCCAAAGGGGTATCCTTACAGGATGTGTGTGCTGCTGCAGGGTGGTCTACGCCACACACTTTCATTCATTATTACAGCCTGGATGTTCATTCCACCCCGGGCTCAAGTGTCTTGCAGTGACTCTCGGGCTTGGGTCTTTTTGAACAGGCCATACCCTCGGTATGACGGAGTGGGTCATAGTGTTCTCGTTCCCATAGTGTTATGCTAAATGTAACGTCGAAGTTCCCTTTGAAAGGGAACGTCTGTGTTACGCATGTAACCCTGTTCCCTGAGAAGGGAACGAGACGTTGCGTAGCTTTGTCATACCAGGGCAGGCCTGTGAATTGCGTCTTCGCTTCAGATAATGGAGGCTGATGGCACGGTTCACAGGTGCCATATTTATATTATGCGACGCGCTTAATTGCCACATCACCTGATCAAGGCAGGCCTATAAATAGGCATGATTTTACACAAGCTTCAGATACCGGTCACGTGCGAGAGGCGCTTCCCATAGTGTTATGCTAAACGCAACATCCTGCAGCTATAAAAACAGGCAATTTCCAAAATCTAAACCAGAGTTCCTTCTTTATATTTATCCAGCAGTCCCAACATCCCTCATGAATGTATGCTAAAGTTAGTGAAGGTATTAAACAACTTGATCTGCTCATCTCCTCTGCTGCTGCATCAGACTGCACTATACTGTGCTCTGCAGCCCACAGTGACAGGAGTGAGAGAGGAATGTGATCAAAGCAGAAAACATGGAGCAAACCTACACAAATATAGGGAGAAAATGTAAACATTCACACAGACTTCACTATGATTTGGTTTTCACTGTTTTTAGGTGAAAGTTCTAAACTGCTAATCTGCCTGAACATTACATTTCATTAGGTGCTGAGATCATGATTACTCTGATAACTCACGACTCTGCTGCAAAGCACAGCTCAGCTCAGGCGGTGCCACAGTGATCAATCTGTGCTCCTCTGCTTGAGAGATCATGGAAACATTCTTGGGAAGCACATCAAAGATGAATTTAACTGGGCCAGAAATATCCCAGCAGTGTCTCAGTTTCCTGCAGAGACAGCAGAGCAAACCTCATCCATCCTGTCCTCATACATTAGGAAGATTAAAAAAATGCATCCTGTGCAGCTGTACCACTCTCTGCTATGGAAACTGCATTTTGTTGTAGTGTGCAAGACTCTACAGCAGATAGTGGAACCAGTGGAAACATCATCAGGTACCAGAACATATAAAATTTATAATGTCACCAACTTTATGAATGTCTCCTCCCATCCTCCTAACATCATAACGGTCTTTACTCCCCTGCCATCTGGCAGAATGTATCAGAGGAGACAGAACAGAAACCAAAAGAAGTGCACATGTCCATTGTAAACAAAGTATTATCGTCCAAGCACACTTCAAGCGGTGTTATAATTTTATATATTCAGACCAATCAGACAGGCTTTACAGGAAAGTACGTGGAAATACTTAGGTCTTATTGGCAGTCAGGTCTCAAGACTGTGAAACGCTAGCTCACACAGTCAGTGTGAGGAAAAATGGATATACACCAATTTTTAATTCTTTATTTTGAACCAGTAAACAGAAACACTAACATCCTTGCATGCTGAGCAGGAAAACAAGGTGTGTAAATGTCTATATGAGTTCCAGTTTACATGAACATGATATGAACAGAGCATAAGGAAAGATAATGTATTTTGCATGGCACTGTATAAGCTAAACCCATACAATGATAGCTTAATTGTTCCTCCCCTTGGCTAGCAACACCAAACTAGCCAAGTTAGAAAAGTTTTATATTTTATCGGTCTGGTAGTCCTACAAACAGTGACAACACCCGAGACAAGTTTTATGATAAATCCAACTTTTTATGATCATGTCATACATTGACAGCTAAGTTATCTCAGCATCCATAAAACAAAACTTAGGCTATTAGGGCTTAGAATCTGGGCTCAGCCCCCGATGATTAACAGTCCAGCTAATGCCCCTGGTCAATAGAGTATATTGGATCTGTGCATTTGGTCTTAAAGTGACAGCAGTCTAATAACCTGCTGCTGTCTGTGTCATTAATGTTAATTAAACAACAAAAAACAAAGAGAAAATCACTCTCACTTATTTGAATGAATTAGTTCAGTAAATTTAATAATCACTGTATATGCTATATAGATAAGTCTATTTTATTTTACATGTGATTTTTATTCAATTTCTGCAGTATTTCTTACTTGAATACTACTGATACACCTACATCAGAAAGCATATTGTTATTGTGAAATAAGATTGTAATCATATCGCCCACACCTAAACATTAGCATTTTGTGACTCCAGTCTTGGATTTCATGTTAAATGTGAAATATACTTCTTAATCTAGTAAATATTCTAAACCCTGCTGATAGGGATTTTTTTTTTAAATTTTATTTTAGGAATTAAAATGAAAAAATTACAAGAATAGAGCTGTGTTCAGAAATGAGTTTGTTGTGATTCATAGACAAATTAAAAGCAGTAATGAAGCATGAACCGTGTTGTTATGACAGGCTGCTAAATGTATCTCTATTTTTTTCTCTCTCTCAGCCTATATAACTGTGGGGGAGAGGCAGCAAATAGTTGAAATGTCAACTTGAACTCGAACTGGAGTATAACAATACAATAACAATACAAGTTAATTTGTAAATTTGTATTTTAATACACTTGCAATATAATAAACATTCTACATATACCTCTAAATTCCTTTTTTTCTTCGAAACCATTTTTGATAGGAAACTAGTTGAGGTGCTGATGACATGAAATAAAAATATTAAATGGCAATGGCAAGATGTAGTGGTATTGTTTGTTACATTTATGTTGCCATTGATTTGGTTAAATTATTAATTTAACAGCTCAATGCTGAGTTTACAATTGTAATTTCAAATCTTTTGTCAATGTAATTACTTTCTGGACTCTGCAGGACTCGGCCTGCAGTAACAGTCTAGGACTCCCACCTGTAGGGATACCAGCATACCAGGGTGACCTCAGAGGTAAATCAATTATACTCAATTCTAAAAATGCAAAGAACAGACTTGTGTTCTCATGAAGATCAGTCTTGCCAGGCTACCTTGAAAGTACGAACTTGGAAATGCAGGAGAACATAGAATGCATATTAGCAAGAATTGACAAGTGCTGCAAGCTTCTAGTTGCATATTTCTAGTAGTGGAAAAGGGTCTTCATCTCTTCAGTGCTCCCTAAGTAATATGTTTCAGCTGGCTAATAGATTTACTGTTAACTGGCTGATTAACCAAAAGTTAAACCCTGTACTATTAAGAATCTGCAGAATAGTCACTGCATTAGACAGCACATAAATAACTATTATAGTGCAATAGGTGCATAAATGACTATGTTAAAGGGAAGTAAGTGCATAGCATAAATGTTCAGAACCTTTTCCCCTGTTTACATAACCTGTGATCAGTCCCTAACTACTAGCATTAAGGCAAAATGTCATGGAGCAGTTATTGACTCATATGCTCAGCTTGTCTACACTAGATAACTGCTTAGAACTGAGTGCTGACTACATTACTGTATATGGTTTTGCTTTTAAATTATTTACTTAAAAGCTTCCTGTCCACCCTGCTCTGCTTGGAGACAGAGTTATGATGTTATGCTACAATCGCAGCACTTCCTGGGTGTGGCCTTTTAGAGATGTGATTCCTCTTGTGTAAAATTCAGCACATACAGCACTATTATACAGAATCTTCACAGAGCTGTGTTCAGAAATGGATCAACTATACAACTTACTGTACATAGTGAGATACATACCCCTGATTCTCACTGTAACAAAAGGTAATTTATTTTCATCAGTTAATTTATTGTGTTCATTTGCATTGTTAATGAAGCATTACAGAATTCCTTTCTGATGTTTTGGTTTGTTTACAAAAATACTTCACAGATTTATTTCTTTATGTTCTTCTTTACAACAGGCAGTTTTGCAGATAAAATCGGGCCGACAGATGAAGATGCCAACATTGTCAGGCACGAAAAAGACACTGTTACTTTGAAATGTTCATATGAGTCAAGCAGTGATAACATTTATCTTTACTGGTACAAACAATATCCTAACAGTGCACCACAGTTTTTACTGTATAAAGGCGCAAGGTCATATAGTTCTTATGAGCGCAAGGCCACTGACACTCGATTAGATGCAAAAACAAGCGGAGACTCTACTGAACTTACTATCAGAGGTCTAAAGCTCTCAGATTCTGCACTCTATCACTGTGCTCTCACAGTAGGAGCACAGTAATACAGAGTCAGTGAAAGGCTGTACAAAAACCTAAAAATGGTTTATATAAAGTTCCTTAAACCACTGAAGATTAAATAACTCCCTGCCAATTTGTTAACCACAGAGACAAACATCATTTGTGGTAACATATGCAGCTGAAAGAAAAAGAGGAATAAAGAACACAACAACTACACATTAATCACTGTGAATTCACAAATCTACATTTTTCATGCTCCAAAATCCGAAGACGTAGAAGATTGAACAGACGAGGGGCCAAATTTTGCATGGCATGTTGATTCTTATGACAAATTAAAGCTGTTCGGTATATGCATAAATGGAGCTATTGATGGGTTCTCAAGAAGAATACTGTGACTGAATGCATACTGTACCAGTAGTAACCCCAAAGTTATAGGAGGTTATTTCTTAGAGAAAGTAGGGGAACTAGGTGGATGTGCCCGTTTCGTCAGGACAGATATGGGGACGGAAAACAGCTCTATGCAAGATATGCAACAGTACCTTCATTGCAGTGATGATGATGTTTATGTATCTGATAAAAGTTTCATTTATGGAAGAAGCACAAGCAATCAGAGAATAGAGAGCTGGTGGGGCTTTCTCCATAAAGAGTGTGTGGTCTTCTGGCTCGACCACTTTCTGATGAAGGTGATTTTGTTGGAGACTTCTTGGACCAGAACCTGATGTTATTTTGCTTCCTTGGTTTGATACAGGCAAGTGGCATCAATAGACAGTGGATGATGTACATGTCTAGTCTACCCTATAGGCCTGTGTTTTTGCTGCAATCAGCAGTTCATTCCAAAATCTGAAATGTTTTCCATTACATGCTACATTTTGTACTTTTTACAAATGTAATTTAGTTCTATTTTATTTTATTCATATAGCACCACAAACAATTTAAATTGTCTCAAGGCTCTTTACAGAGCCCTGAGCATGAATCCCGAACCCCCTAGAGCAGTGGTTCTCAACCGAGGGGCGTGGAGAGATCGGAAGAGATCGCAAATTGTTTTCAAGAAAAAGAAACCCAGAGACAGAGCATCATTTGGGTACTCGGTGTATTTTATTGCTTTTCAAATAAAATATGCATAAATAAAAAAACCCACGTTCCCTCTCCCTCTGGATTTTCTTTTTGCTGGGGAGAGGCGGAGCTTAGCCTGCCTTTTATCTAGCCGTCAGTGCAGACCAGTGTTGCCAATTTAGCGACTTTTTTGAAGAAAAAAAAGTGCCTAGTGACAAATCTTGCAACTTTTTGGACAAACCGTAGCGATGTTCCAAATGTCACCAGTGATGTCCTGCAAGCGCGAGGTCTTGCTTTCCCGCTGCACTCACACCTCTCTCTGAGTATGCTCTGTTCAGTGAGGGGCTGAGAGCCGGAGATTTAACAATAGCTGCGTTTACATGGACAACAATAATCCACTCTTAATCCGATTAAGACCATACTCTAATTAAGAAACTACCATGTAAACAGCAATTTTTACTTACCTTAATGTAATTAAGGTCATAATTGAAGTAAGCAATAATCTAATTAAGACAGGTGGAGTACTCCTGTTATAGTCGCATTATGGATGTGTAGTAGTGACATGTAAACACCTTAATCACATTATGAACATCGTGTGGGAGTTTTCACCGCATTTTGCGACAGGACACAATCACACGCGGCAGTTTTACGTTTTACGGAGAACAAGAGAGTTCGGCTGGGTCCCAAATCGCATACTTGCCTACTATAGGCCTGTAGTGGGGAAAAATACATGTATCTCGGCTACTATATAGACGGTAATTACGCGATTTGGGACACACCCACCGCTTCAAGGAGTTGTCTATTAGCACGTATAGCATGACAAATAATTAACTGCACTTAAAGCGTTCGTTAAAAAAATAAATAAATAAAAACACCCGAAACTGTATACGGTACCATAATGAACACGAACTGTATGTTGATACGTGAAATTCTGGAGGGACATCGGACCGCGTGGCGCGGTGACGTAATGACATGGGCTCTTAATCTAATTATGTTCTATAACATGTAAAACGGGAACATGACAGGAGTATTCTAAAAGTGACTCATGTAAACACCTTAATCACATTATTACCTTACTTTGATTAAGGTCAATAATTAGATTATTGCTGTCCATGTAAACGTAGTCAATGTCATGGATAACGAAACGTGGCCTTCCTCCCAGTTTACATCATTCGTATACGAATGTTTTTAAAATGCAAGACGAATGGAGTGCATGTTTTACATGTAATATAGTCCACGTATATATATATATAATCTATAACTGTTTTTGCTTTTGAGCTTTAGTACTTTTCCTAACTTTTATGATTTTTTAAAATAACTTTTATGACTTTTATAAAACTATATGACGGACAGGTATGGAACATGAATGATCAAAAATGTTTCTGAACACTATAACTACTTCTTGAACTAGGCTGCAATAACATGGACTATATTACATGTAAAACATGTTGCACTCCATTCGTCTTGTATTTTAAAAACATATATATATATATGATAGTGGAGGCTTGGGGAGGACTTTAATTACAAAAGATTGAGAACCTCTGCCCTAGAGCAACCAGTAGGGTGAAAGGAGCAAGGAAAAACTCCCTTTTAACAGTAAGAAACCTTGAGCAGAACCTCAGGGGGGGAGACACATGTGGCTGGCCAGGTAGTGAGTTTGAGATAAGGGGGTAGGGGGAGGGGAGCAGATACATCCATATACATATCAGGATAAAATGGACAGAGCCAGGATTCAAAGTATTTGTTGTAGAACAGCTTAGTGGGTACACAGTATGCACATATGGTTGCTAATATAAGGATAAGCAGAACGATTCAAACTGGAAATCTATGTCACTGGTGGCATACTTTTATATTACAGGTACATAAACTGGCACACAGTATGTAAATGTGTCATAAGCAGACTAGGTTTTGTGCACAACAGTTTGGTGGGAATGGGCAGCTGTAAACAGAGGCTTTCTGCAAGTGGATGAGGTGGAAAGACTGCAGCAGCATCTCACCTTAGAGATTTTCTAGAGTAGGAGCAGAAGAAAAGTTGTCTTGTATGAATATATGGTATTATAGGTTATGGAGATGGAAAAACAATGTTTCCAGTATTCTCTAGAAATCACAATAAACCTTTATTCCCAGCCGTTTCCACAAAATATTAACATCCAGCTTGGTTCATCTTCATTGACCCCAACTAAAACTGCATGTGACTTGGGTGTTATAGTTGATGACTAATTTAATTTCTTTGAGCATGTAGCCTCTGTCTTGAGGTCTTGTTGGTTCTCACTTGATTCGGAAGGTCAGACCCTATCTCACACAATATGCTACACAACTCCTGATGCAGGCCCTGGTTGTTTCTAAACTAGACTATTGGAATGCAATTTTAATGGGCCTGCCAGTAGGCCACTGCAGATGATTCATAATGCGACAGCGCATTTGGTCTTTGATACACCGAAAAAGGACACAGCTAACTCCTCTGCTGGTCACCCTCCACTGGCCCCCTGAGGCTGCTAGAATTAAATTGAAGTCCCAAGATGAAAGTAAACGTGATTCCTGCTGTGTCTCCAATACATACAATTACTTGCTTGTGAAATTGTACAACCATCTCTCCTCCTCTGTCAGGGCATTTTTAAATGTCACTGACTGCGTTTACATGGACAACAATAATCCACTCTTAATCTAATTAAGACCATAATTTGATTAAGAAACTACCATGTAAACAGCAACCTTAATCTAATTATGGTCATAATCTAATTAAGCTCTAATCGAATTAAGACAGGTGGATTACTCCTGTTTTAATCGTATTATGGACGTGCATTACAGACATGTAAACACCTTAATCACATTATGAACGCCGTGTGAGCGTTTTCACCACATTTTGCGACAAGACACGATCACACACGGCAGTTTTACGTTTTACGGCGAACAAGAGAGTTCGGCTGTGTCCCAAACTGCATACTTGCCTACTATAGGCCTGTAGTTGGGAAAAATACATGCATCTCGGATACTATACAGTAGGTAAGTATGCGATTTGAGACGCAGCCCACGGCTTCAAGCAGTCGTCTATTTGCAAATATAGCATGACAAATAATTAACCGCACTTGAAGCGTTCGTAAAAATTTAAATAAAAACACGCAAAACTGTATACGGCACCATAACGAAGACGAACTGTATGTTGATACGTGAAATTCTGGAGGGACGTCGGACGGCGTGGCGTGGTGACATAATGACGCGGGCTCTTAATCTAATTATGATCAATAACATGTAAAACGGGTACATGACAGGAGTAGTCTAAAAGCGACTCATGTAAACACCTTAATCACAATATTATCTTACTCAGAGTAAGGTCAATAATTAGATTATTGCTGTCCATGTAAACGTAGTCAGTGACTATGTTTACATGGACAGCAGTGTAATCTAAATATTGGCCTTACTCGTACATGCAGATAGACAGCTGCTTGAAGCCATGGTCTGTGTCCCAAACCGTGTACTTACCGTCTATATAGTAGCCGAGATACATGTATTTTTCCCCACTACAGGCTATAAGCATAACTTCGGTTTTCCCGCTTTTCAGGAACAGAAAGTTAGAATTCATCCATTTTTTTTATCTCAGAAATACATTCAGAAAGAAAACAAACAATAAAGGTTTTCACCAGGTTTTGAGTGAACGTAGATTTGGGTATCATCAGCATAAAAGTGATAATGGAGGTTGAGCGATCGCAGCAGATGCCTAAGTGGAGATAGATAGATATTGAAGAGTAGAGGGCCTAAAACTGAACCCTGAGGAACACCAGTGAGCACAGAGCTAGTATCAGACCTGTAGCCACCCATAGAAATAAACTGGGAACGGTCAGTAAAATAGGATTAAACCAGTTTAAAACTGTCCCAGACACACCAAAAACACTTTCAAGGCAGGTAAGTAAAATACCATGATGCACAGTATCAAAAGCAGCTCTAAGATCAATAAGAATAAGAATGGAAGTAGCGCTAGAATCAGAGGCCAATCAACAAGTCATTGGTAACTTTGACCAACGCTGTTTCAGTGCTGTGAAGTTTAAGAAAACCTGACTGAAGGGGTTCAAAGAGGTTATTAATTGTAAGATGCATACATAGTTGAGAGGCAAGAACACGCTAAAGTATTTTTGCCAAAAACGGAAGATTTGAAATGGGACGAAATTTGTTAAAATCATCCACGGAACATTTTCTTTCTTTGGTACTACAGTCTTTAGTACTGCTGGAATGACCCCAGTCTCCAATGATTCATTTATAATGCTGAGGATAGTAGGGCACCAAACATCAAATAACGATTTAAATAGGTTCGTGGGAATTGGATCCAGCAAGCAAGTGGTTGATATCATGCTGGATACCTCCCTTGAGAGAGCCTCAGAATCAAGCAGTGAGAAATGAGTGAAAGAAACACCAGTGAACGCAGATGGACGAAGGAGTGAAGTGGCAAGGTCAGTTGCGACAGAAATTTCTTTGCAAACATTATCAATCTTAGAATTAAAAAACTGAAGAAAAGAATTACATAGCTGTGGAGAAACAGGCAAAGTGGTAACAGCATTAACTTGAAGCAATTTGTTTATGGTTTGGAACAAGTGTCTGGGATTATTTTGATTGTTTACAATAGCCTGAGAGAAGTAAGAGGATCTTTCAGTCTCAATTAGTGCTCGATAATCACCCAGAAGATCCTTCCATGCTTGATAGTAGACATTCAGTCCAGTAACGCGCCATTTGCGCTCCATTTTCCGACAAGCAGCCTTTGTAGAGGGCAGATTGTCATTATACTAGGGAGCAGAACGGGTTGAATGTGACCTTATGGGTCACATTTTGTGCTCGCAGTACGCTACGGAGTTTCAACGGAGTGTGACCATGGCCCTAAGGTACACTACACGCCAGCTTCTTTGGGAAGCGCAGGTCATCAGCGCCTTATAGTAATGGAGTCAGTAAGGGACCATCTAAAAAGTGCATGACATGGGCAATTGTATAAGATTTTTATATGGCACAATAAGTTTATATGTGTAATATAAAGGTATATCATTAATAATATATATGCTATAAAAAATTCTTTATCCATACTGTATCCTAACACTGCAATAAGTTAGATATCTTGTTAAGTAGACGACTATAAACTTAGTAGAATCTTATACAGTTGCCCAGGTCATGCACTTTTTAGACGGTCTTTTGGTTTCACTCTTTCAAACAGTTAATTATAATATATAATTATAATTTAGGCTTTTTCTATTTTTTCTGTCTCCTTTTCTCTCCTCGCTTTGGCTGTGTGCCATCTGCGCAGTAAAAAAAAACTCTCCCACTGTCACCTGTCAATCAAGGCGGGATCTACGTGTAGAATGGTGTTAATTGGTCAAAAAACTACATAAAACATTTTAACTGGTTCAAATAACGTATTTTAAAGTATAGTGGTTTACATTCTGCTTTATTTTTAATTAATCTATATTGTTTTAAATTCAGGTTTAAATATTTATTTATATACATTTTTCTAGTGGGCTACACACAGCTCCAATCACATCATCAAGTTCGTCAATGACACGACTGTGGTGGGTCTCATCAGCAAGAACGACAAGTCAGCATAGAGAGAGGAGGTGCAGCAGCTAACGGACTGGTGCAGAGCCGACAACTTGTCTCTGAATGTGGACAAAACAAAATAGATGGTTGTTGACTTCAGGAGAGCACAGAGCAACCACTCTCCTCTGAACATCGATGGCTCCTCCGTGGAGATCATCAAGAGCACCAAATTCTTTGGTGTTCACCTGACAGAGAACCTCACCTGGTCCCTCAACACCAGCTCCATAACCAAGAAAGCCCAGCAGCATCTCTACTTTCTGCGAAGACTTAAGAAAGCCCATCTCCCACCTCCCATCCTCACCACATTCTACAGAGGAACTATCAAGAGCAACCTGAGCAGCTGCAACACTATCTGGTTCGGAACCTCATTGGATCGGAAAGACCCTTCAGCGGTTAGTGAAGACAATTAAGAAGATCATCGGGGTCTCTCTGCCCTCCATCACAGACATTTACATGACATGCTGCATCCGCAAAGCTGGCAGCATTGTGGAGGACACCACACACCCCTCACACACATTCTTCATCCTCCTGCCATCTGGAAAAAGGTACCAAAGCATTCTGACCCTCATGGCCAGACTGTGTAACAGCCTCTTCCCCCAAGCAATCAGACTCCTTAATACTCAGAGACTGGACTGACACACACACACACACGCTCTGAACTGAACACCATCCCACTCCCATTGCAATATTTGCACATTCCTGCATTGAATCTGTTGCATTCTTGCTGCTACTGTATTATAAAAATATAGTATTTAATTTTTTGTCACTATATATACTTTATATACACTTTACGTGGCTGCTACCACAATAACTGCTATGTTCATATTTGGTATAAGCTAATTTGCTCAATACTCAGTTTTAGCATGCTATGTTTACATTTATACCATTTTTAAATTATATTGTTACACCTTGGCACCTAACTTCTGCACTACCTGTTATATCAGACACTTTCTCACTAAAACTGTGTACTGTTCAGCACTACACTGTCACTTACTGTACCTATTGTTCTGTTTTAGTAGTACTCTACTGTCCTGTGTTAGCACACGTCTGCACATGCACTTTATGTAGAATGTTTGTAGATCTTATTTAGTTCTGTGTCATCTCATGTGGATAATGTGTTGTTTTGTGTAGCACTATGGTCCTAGAGGAACGTTGTTTCGTTTCACTGTGTACTGTACCAACTGTATATGGCTGAAATGACAATAAAACCACTTGAACTTGAACTTCTTATGATTCTGTTTAACAATCTGTAGAATTCATTGCTGTCGGTAAAGGAAATGCAGTAATTTTAACAGACAAATACCAACCCCAATATTTCCAATACACTGAAAAGATAAGCGGTATAGAAGATGGATGGATGGGTAACTAATACATAATATTTTAAGCATAAATTTTTTAGTTGATGTTTTGGGTCTGATTACAGAAATAGTTCATATTCTGTTAAATATATATATATTACAGCAAGCAGTTTTGCAGATACAGTTTGCCAGTGGGCGGGGATGCCAGTATTAATCTGAAATGTTCGTATGAGTCAAGCAGCAATCCAAATTGGCTTCACTGGTACAAACTATGGGCATAACCACACATTCTTTGGGGGGGTCATGTCCCCCCCAATGTTGAGGAAATACCAATCTGTCCCCCCAACATACATTACAAAATATTTTGTATATGTCCCCCTTTATTGAACCCTGCCAACGGATCTGTCTTTTCTTCATCTATTCTATTTATTTATGTCTATTCCTTTTTAATATATTTCTGTTTGTTAAGGAAAATAGGTGTGTACCCCCCCAATTGTACACACAGTTGCACCCATACTCAAAGCAAGTTTGTTGATATATTTTAGCAGCTCAGTTGGTAAGAAATGGAGACAGCAGCCAAGTGTAGAAAAGTGCAGCAGAACATACGAGCTTTTTTTCAGACAATAAGTAACTAGATTCCTAAATAGTAGGTAACCTTAGCTTAGTATAGAAGGCATCATACCATGGCTTGGTTTGTTCTTAAGAACTTCAATTAACTTTTGATATTTGCACACCCACGAAGTAGGCTGGGCTAACGTCAGTTCCAGTATTTGACCATTAATGTTACATTCACTTGCATATCCTCCCGCCGAGTTCGCTGTGAACCCTCAAGTTGTGACAGACTGTTATAAATGCGAGGGAAAGTGAGGAAAGTTGCACAGCATTTCGTTACTTTACATTTGGGCTCAGGACAACTAAGTGATTTTACAAGTATAAGGCTCAGCGTAATGCTGAGATGTGCTAGCTTGGCAACGAGAGATATGGAACTAACATCTGAGTTGTGGCCATATTGTAGCTATCCATTCAGAACTAGTTATGGCAGTTTGTTTTTAGAATTAAGAAAAGAAAACTCCAGTACCCTTTACATAGCTAATGTTTCAGGTTACTACTATATATTGTTGTACACTTTGTACACTTATTACATAGCAAGTTAAACAGCATGAAGACATTAACATAATAAATGACACCAGTTACACAAACAGAATATTCAGTTTGTCAAATTAAAATGATCATCTAAGTCAGCCATTGCTCTTCTGGGAAAGTAATGGTACCTGGTCACAATGCAAGCAGCAAAGCATTGCTTGGAAGCATCTGTGGGGAAATTGTATTTACAACATATATAGGATTGAATTTAGTTTCATAGGTAGCCATCCTTTCTGAGTTTGTTTAAAAGTCATGATTGCGTGTTAAAATGTTAGCGTGTGTGCTATGTGTCAAACTTTGGATGGGGGGGGGGGCTTGGACCCCCCCAATATCCATACCATGGTTACGCCCTTGGTACAAACAATACCCTAACAGCGCACTAAAGTTTTTCTTATTTAAAGGTGCAAAGTTAGCAAGTTCTCATGAGTACAATCCTACTGGTTTTTGATTACAGTCAAAAACACCCTGAGAATCTACTGAACTTATTATCAAAGATCTACAGATCTTAGAGTCATTGAAAGGCTGTACAAAAACATAGTTTATAAAAATCACAGTTCACATGTATGTTTGTTAACCACAGGCACAAACAAAAGATGTGGTAACAAACGCAACTGAAATGAAAAGAAAAGTAAATTATTTACTTTAAAAGTAAAGAGAAATAAACAACTACACTAACCAAAGTAAATTCACAAATCTGCAATTTAATAGTTAAAAATATATTTTAATGACATTTATGATCCATAGCGTTGCTGGTTTTCTTTTAGATGTTGTTACAATGATGCTGTTAGATGATATATGCGAGTTTGGTGTAATATGACTCTGTTCCCGCTCTGACTGTAAAACTAAATGTAAGTGGTTGGAGCGAGAACATGGTATGATTGGTCAGTACAATGTGCAGGTTATCCAAGCGGCTTGAGTAGATTGTGGGCGGAGTCCAATTATTTGTTGATTTATATGCACTCTTGATGCTAGAAATGTTTCAAAATCCACAAATGCACAGGATGCACAAATGCACAAAGCAATCCACAAATGCACAGGATGCAATCCACAAATGAATGCAAGATAAAGTTGTGCTTGTGACATAAAAACATATTTGTAAAATACATTTTTATCTGCAAATCTCATTTTATTTATGTGTCAATTTAATTTAATTTTGTGAAACTACTAACTACTATATTTGTGGATCTCATTCAATGCATTTCTCAATTGTTTAATATTTGTAAATCTCACTACATTTATTTGTGGATTGTAATTTATTAATTTGGAATGATGAAGCAATTCTAACCCCATAAAATACAGACCTATCAGAGAGATAGCAGAAAGTTTATGAGTGGCCAAATCAAGAGATAGCAGAAAGTTTATGAGTGGCCAAATCAAGAAGAGTTGTCATGAATATGAATAAATATGAGTGGGTGGAGCTGCATGTTAAGATATCAGAGACAATCTCAAAAACACAACACTGACATTTATTTCTAAAGCTAGAGGTCTGAACTAAACACTCAGGATAACAATGTTATTCTTCATTTTGTTTTTCTTCACTATTGCTGATATTGGTAAGTCATATACATTGCACATGACTTGTTTTAAAATGCACGTTTTAAAACGCACAAAAAGAGCAATTATTTATTTATAAGAGTTTATTATTATTAAATGGTCATGATATTTTAATATCTTTATAGCAGAGGCTGCTGACAACAGCATTAAACCAGAACAAACCACCATGTCTGTAATTGAAGGCAGCAACACCACACTCTCCTGCACATATACTGGATCAGCTTACAGTCTCCACTGGTATCGACAAAAACCTGGATCAAGACCAGAGTTTCTGCTTCTGATTGATAAAGCCAGTGAACATGTCACACAGGCTCAACCACCTCATCCACATCTGTCAATAAAACTTGATGAAAAGAATACGAAAGTGGATCTGCTCATCTCCTCTGTTACAGTGACAGACTCTGCACTGTACTACTGCGCTCTGAGGCCCACAGTGACAGGAAAACCAACTACACTGTGCAAAAAGCACTACACCTGTCTGGAGCAGGGCCATGCTTAGCTCACAAGATGGAGCTATTTACATGTTTACATTCACTTTTTCAGTTACCTGCCGATGATGTCAGATTAACTATAATTTTTGCACTGACAATAAGTTGTGGTAACAGTGTATTTTAAGGAACACAGTAATGAAGGTTAATTAATGTCTTATTTTTCATTATTAATTAGTCTTTATTCACAAAGACCTGCATTGCTTTATAATTGGGGATCTGTTTTGTGAAAATGACTGACAAATTGTTAGTGATAATACACAAATAAACACTTTGTTAAATCCTTGTTATGCAAATTAGTTTATCTTATTAATGTAACTTAAAACTTGTTACTTCTGTTGGATCTAGGCAGTGTCTTGACTTGACAGTTCCCTTTCAAAGGGAACTTCGACGTTGCATTTAGCATAACAGTATGGGAGCGCCCTTGCGTGCGTAACCGGTCTCTGAAGCTTGTGTAAAATCATGCCTCTACTTATAGGCCTGCCATGATCAGGTGATGTGGCAATTAAGCGCGTTGCATGATATATATATGGCACCTGTGAACCACACCGCCAGCCTTATTATCTTCAGCGAGACTGCATGTCTGTTGTTTGTGTGATAACAAATGCTTCAAAAAAAAAAAGCTTTCTACTCTATATTTTCTCAAAATCTCTAAACTTTTCTATCCCTTTTTTAGAAAAAAGAAAAGAAACGAGAGGGAAATAATGAGCGAGAAAGATTTCAGAAAGTGTGTTACGCCTTGCTCCCGTTTCATCACGGGAGGAGACGGACACGCTTTCTGTGTGAAGTGTTTGGGCGTGGAGCATGCTACAGCAGCCCTCGAGGGGTCTGACTTTCAGCATTGTGAACATTTCACAATTAGGCAACTACGCTCTCGGCTTGCTCTCTTCTCATCTGAAGGGAGTTGGGTTTCAGAGCCTCATGGATCTGGGCCGGCCACTGCCGAGGCAGCCAGCCGCCTAAGGTCGTGGGGTTCTCGTATGGATCTGGAAGAGGAGCCGGAGACGAGTGCTGCACTATCTCTTGCTCTGTCTTCCGGGCCCGGCTCTCCGCCTGACTTTGGACTCCTCCTTCCCTTCTGGAAAGCCAAAACACCCTCGCCGACTCCGAGGAGTCGGTAGAGGGTGCCATTGCACCAAAAACCGACAGCAGCTCTCAAGCATATAAAGAGCTGCTTGAGGTGATCACTAGGGCAGTTGAAAAGTTGAATATAGACTGGCCCGGGGAAGAGGAAGTGGCTCGTAGCAGGCTGGATGAGCGCTTACTCTCCAGTGAAAATAAATATACAGCTCCCTCAAACCGCAGCAAACCCTTTTTCCGAAAGTGCATGATGAGATATCACGCTTCTGGAGAACACCATACACTAGCCTTGTTTATAACCCCACGACGTCTGATTACTCAGCCGTCATGGGGCGTGAGCAGCACGGCTATTTAGTGATGGTAGAGGAGGCGCTTGCGAGCCACCTCTCTCCATCAACGGCAGGTAATTTAGGGAGGCCAACTTTACCTTCTAAGGCCACATCGGCGTTGGTGGATAAAGCCTATGCGGCAGCGGGTCTTGCTTGTGAGTCACTGCATACAATGGCGGTGTTGCAGACCTGCTGAGTGAGCTCGATACTGGGGAGGGAATTGGGCCCGAGGCAGTGGGCCAATCATATCGGCCATTCAATGGGTAGCCTGGTTGTGGTGGAGAGGCACCTATGGCTCAACCTCTCAGGGATGGGGGACAAAGATAACGTCTCCTTGCTAAACGCCCCTGTTAAACCTTCCGGCCTGTTTGGCAGTGGATGGAGCCCGGGCCAGCGCTAGTGCGAAGGAGGTGCAGAAGGCGAGTGTGGTGGCCTGCCTCCACCCGCAGATAGCCGGGGGACCGGGCGGCCATAGCCACAGCCTGATAAGAGGCCTGATCTATGAATGATCCTAAAAGAAAAGCAGGCTAGGAAGGAATGGTTCTGATGGGCCACGGAGGGACGTATCAGGGGACCTGAGGTCGTTTGGGCAGTTACCCCCAGTGCTACTGTAGGGCCTGCCCTCGCCAAGGCCATCCCACGTTTTCAGCCTTCTCTGGTCAGCGAGCTGTCACAGGGAGATGGAAATCTGATGCTTTCCCTCCAACTAAATGTGGTAAAGCTAACATCACTGAAAGACCATTTGGCAGCATGGAAACTACTGCCAAATGTGTCTCCATGGGTTCTGTCTACCATAGAAAAGGGTTACCGGGTACAGTTCAAAGCTCGACCCCCCCGGTTCAGAGGTGTGCTCGCCACAGTTGTCAGCACAGAGCAGAGCCCAATGTTGGCACAGGAAGTAAGTTCCCTTTTGGACAAAGGGGCCATAGAACGGGTACCCTGTTCCCTAAGGGAGGGAGGTTTTTACAGCCATTATTTCCTGGTCTGCAAAAAAGATGGGAGTATGCGGCCAATTTTAGATCTGCTTCATCTGAACCATACTCTTCGGGCATACGGGTTCATGATGCTGACGCTCAAACTTATCGTGCCACAGATTCAGTCCGAGGGCTGGTTTGTGACGACAGATCTGAAAGATGCATATTTCCACATAGGAATATCGCCCAGTCACAGGAAGTTCCTGAGGTTTGCGTTTGGAGACAACACATACCAATTCCGGGTTCTTCCCTTCGGGCTAGCTTTATCCCCTCGCACCTTCACAAAGTGCATGGATGCTGCTCTGGTTCCCTTGCGACTCCAGGGCATCAGTGTACTAAACTTCCGACTGGTTAATTCTAACAAGATCCAGGGAACAGGCAGTTCAACATCGAGATGTTTTTCTTGCCCACATGAGGAGCTTGGGGCTCAGGTTGAACCTCAGGAAAAGTATGCTTTCTCCAGTACACAGGACAACTTTTCTAGGTGTTATATGGGATTCTACTATGATGAGGGTATTTCTATCCCCAACACGCTTAGGATCTATCCTATTAACTGTGAGCAAGATAAAGCTAGGTCTGGGTCCCCTCCCTCCAGTCTCTAGGAGAGACTGTTGGGCCTTATGGCAGCAGCAGCCAATGTCATACCATTGGGCCTATTGCACATGAGACTGTTTCAGTGGTGGCTGAAAAGTCGGGGGTTTCATCCTCGGATGAAACCTCTGAGAGTAATCAGTGATATGCGGCAATGCCTACGTGCTCTGAGTATTTGGAGGTGTCCGCAGTTTCTAGCCTCGGGTCACACTCTAGGGGCATCTCCTTAACGCAAGAAGGTAATGACAGATGCATCCCTCACGGGCTGGGGTGCAGTCTTAAATGGCTGTCCAGCTCACGGTCTTTGGAGCGGCCCTCATCTGGAGTGGCATATAAATCGCCTAGAGATGCCGGCCATATTCCTAACACTGAAATTCTTTCTTCCTAGGTTGAGGGGTCACCATGTGCTAGTTGTGTCAGACAACACAGCGGTGGTCTCGTATATCAACCACCAGGGAGGGTTACGTTCACGCCCCCTGTTCAGGCAGGCGCAACTAATCTCTCTCTGGGCAGAGGGAAAATTCTTGTCAGTGAGTGCAATGTACATTCCGGGCAGCCTCGACGGGATGTCTGCCCCTACATTCCGGGCAGCCGGAATGTAGGGGCAGACATCTCGTCGAGGCAGGGGCTGAGGCCCAGGGGTTGGAGGCTCCGTCCACAAGTGGTGAAGTCCACATGGCGGAGGTTCGGACAAGCGGAAGTGGATGTGTTCGTCTCCGAGGAGACAAGTGAACACATGACCGAGGTCACGTCTATATGCTTCCCCCTGATCGCTCTGCTCCCACAAGTTCTAGCGAGAGTTCGCCAAGACCGTCTACGTCTGCTGCTAGTAGCACCTTATTGGCCAGTTGGAATATGGTTCTCAGAGATAATTTCCCTGCTCGACGTCACTCATTGGGAGATTCCCATCCGCAGGGATCTACTGTCTCAAGCTGGAGGGCTGATTTATCACCCTCGGCCAGAACTATGGAAACTGTGGGTCTGTCCGCTGAGGAGCACCAGCTCATAGATTCTGGTCTCACAACTGAGGTTGTAGAGACCATGTTAAATGCTAGAGCACCATCGACAAGGAAATTGTATGTGCTCAAGTGGCAGTTTTTTGTCTTGTGGTGTGAGCAACGTCAGCTAGACCCAGTGAACTGCGCAATAGCTACAGTCCTGGAATTCTTACAAGAACGTTTCTCAGCAGGGTTGGCTCCTACTACAATCAGGGTTTACATGGCCGCCATTTCGGCCAGCCACGTCCCTGTTGATGGAGCCTCTTTGGGGCAACATCCTCTAACTTCGAGGTTCATGCATGGTGTCAGACGGCTGAGGCCCATCTGCAGGCCGCGCATACCTTCCTGGGACCTTTCTGTGGTCTTGGAAGGTCTGTCAGGGGCCCCATTTGAGCCCTTAGTGTCAGCCTCTGAGAAGCTTCTGACTCTAAAGGTAGCTCTTCTACTGGCCCTGACATTTCTCAAGCGAGTGGGAGATCTACAAGCTCTCTCTGTTGCCCCTTCCTGCCTTGACTTTGTCCCTGAATTAGCCAAGGCATTCCTGTATCCTAGGCCGGATTATATTCCTAAAGTGCCTACATCGGCTGCCCACCCTTTGGTGTTGCAGGCTTTCTGCCCTCCTCCGTCCCTCACACCGGAACAAGAGAGGATGCACCTGCTGTGTCCAGTAAGGGCTCTCTGTACTTACGTCCATCGCACCGGCCAGTGGCATAAGTCAGAGCAGCTGCTGGTCTGCTTTGGCGGCGACAGTAAAGGTAATGCTGTGTCAAAGCAGCGCATCACTAATTGGATAGTGGAAGCAATCTCTATGACTTACAAGGCACGCGGTCTCGCTACGCCTCTGGGCATAAGGGCTCATTCCACTAGGGCGGTCGCCTCTGCGAATGCTTTGTCCAAAGGAGTATCGTTGCAGGATGGTCTACGCCACACACATTCATCCATTATTACAGCATGGATATTCATTCCACCCACGGCTCGAGTGTCTTGCAGTGACCCTTGGGCTTGGGTCTTTTTGAACAGGCCATACCCTCTGTATGACGGAGTGGGTATTCCCGTTCCCATATGCTAAATGCAACGTCGAAGTTCCCTTTGCAAGGGAACGTCAGGGTAACCCTGTTTCCTGAGAAGGGAACGAGACGTTGCATAGCTTTGTCATACCAGGGCAGGCCTGTGAATTGCGTCTTCGCTTCAGATAATAGAGGCTGGCGGCGGGGTTCACAGGTGCCATATATATATCACGCTTAATTGCCATGTCACTTGATCATGGCAGGCCTATAAGTAGAGGCATGATTTTACACAAGCTTCAAATACCGGTCACGTGCACAAGGGTGCTCCCATACTGTTATGCTAAATGCAATGCCTCGTTCCCTTCTCAGGGAACAGGGTTACATGTGTAACCCCGACTTTTTCTACTTTAAAAGCTAATAAGAATTTAATAAATCGCTAACACTACAATATGTGTCCTTATTCTGAAATAGGCTTTGAGTTATCACTGGAAGCTAAAAAGCATTAAATAAGTTCATATCCTACTTTTTAAAGTTAAGAGTCTGAATTTTACTGCTGTTTACTCAGCAAACCGTGATTGCCTTCAGACACTGCAGTTTTGGTGACGAGGATGGGATGTTTTTATCATACAGAAACAGAGTTTTGAGTAACTCTGGTGACGCCTGCAGTCAGGGAGCGTGTTAAAGAGGGTAACTATGAGCAGAGTCTGTTAGAATGGTTTTCAGAAAGCCAGAGGATTTCCACTTCAATGAAAGTGAGGAACAATTCGATGCCTATTTGGAAAGGCTCAAACAATATATTGAAGCAAATGGCTTAAAAGACACTGATGAGAAAATGAAAGCAATATTTCTAACAATTGTTGGAAAAAGGACTCATGATTTGCTAATGAATCACAAGTGTGCAACTTGCAAGTGGCTAACAATTTTCTCAAATTAACAACGTACTCACTTATAGATTCGCCACTTGCAAGTTCGGCCTGATCTTAGATGAAGCTTTATGTGACAGATTTGTTTGTGGAATAAAAAGAACAAAGTTGAGAGATCGGCTGTTAACTGCAGCATATTCTAAAAACTTAACTCTTGCACTTGCTATAGAGATGAGCCTGGAATATGAAGTGACTCTAAAGAGCTTGCAACAGTTTTCACATAAGACTTTCAGAACACATGTCGTGGACAAAAAATGTTCTGCAAGGCCAAAAGAGGCAACTGCAAATCTGTCTTAACGATGTAATGGAAAGGGGCACAAACCTGAAGTGTGCCGGTTCAAGGATGTTGAATGCCGTGAGTGTGGCAAGTGGGGACATATTGTGCGAGCCTGCTGGACGCATCAGGAACGAAAAAGTGATGTTAAGCTTGCAAAGTAGACGAAGCACCTGGATGCCACTGCATTATAGGATATCGCTGCACCTAATCAGAGACCACTGCGAGCAGCGCGGTGCAACAAACACCGTGCATTGAGTAGAAGCATGCACGAGCAATGATTCAGAGGAGATTGTAATGTACCCCAGCTGCAGAAAGATCCTGATACAACGATGGAGCGTCCAGTCGGCATGTTTTGCACTGAGAGTGCCATAAAATGGACAGAACTATTTGCTATTTACTCAAATGTGGACAAGGTAGACAAACCCTATTATGTGTATATTAAGATAAATAGTCTGTGAATGAAAATGGAGGTAGATACGGGAGCGGCTGTTTCCGTGATTTCAGAAAGATTGTACCGTCTCCGTTTTCACAGGCTAAAGTTATCTCCTGCTAGCTGTGTTTTGAAAACATCCAGCAAAGATGAGTGAAAAAAAAATGAGTGACTGTAATGAAAGACTTATTGCTTTTGCCTCTAGAATGTTGACAAAAACTGAGAAACTATTCTCAAATTGAAAAATAGGCTTTAGTGTTTGGAGTGATGAAATTCCATGATTACTTGTTTGGGGGACAATTCATTTTGGTAACAGACCATAAGCCTCTGCTGAAAATTTCATGTCCTAAAATGTGAGGGTACCAACCCTTGCTGTAGCCAGGATGCAGAGATGAAAACCAGCATAAAATCCAGTACAAAAGGTCAGAACAAGCTGGAAATGCTGATGACTTATCAAGGTTGCCTGTAAAAGAAGATGACTCTATTAAGTCCAGTCCAGTGTATAGACTTCGTATCTAGAGGAACCTCTGGTCACTGCAAAAGAAATGCTCATGAAACAGAGACAACCACATTCTAAAAAAAAATAAAGAACATGTAATGTGTGGATGAATTTAACTGTCCATTGAAGATGATTGCCTTCTTTCGGGGTACAGGGTAGTAATCTCTGAAAAATTACAGCAAAGACTATTGGCAGAGCTTCATGACAGTCATTGGGGGATGGTCAAAATGAAAACATTGGCGAGAAATTTTTTTTTGAAGGCCAGCCCTTGATGTAAATATTGAGAATGTGGTTAGTCAGTGTCATGTGTGTCAACAGCAGTGTAGCATGCCCACCCCTGTTCCTTTACATACATGGAAATGGGCATTAGGCCCTTGGGAGAGAATTCACCTAGATTTTGCAGAGGATCATCAGCATATGTTTCTGGTGGTTATGGATGCCTATGCTAAATGGCCTGAGATTGTTCCTATGAAAACGACCATGGCAGTAAAGTGCTGAGAAATCTGTTTGCATCCTATGGTCTTCCATAGGAGGTAGTAACAGTTAATGGCCACAGTTTACATCCAGAGAATTTGACAATTCTTATGGCTGAATGGGGTGAAGCACACTAAATCGCCAGCATATCATCCTGTGTCGAATGGACTGGCTGAGTGTTTAGTGCAGAATCTAAAAAAAGGCACTTGCAAAGAACAGAACCTTGGCACATAGGATGATTCATCACTGTGTCGCTATTTTTTTTTTTATTGTACAGTTATCATAACATACCTCATAGTACTACTGGCAAGACACCAGCAGAACTGTTTCTTAAGAGATCCATACTCAATTGTTTTTTAGCCAGCCATGGTTTTCACTCTGAAGTGTAAATGCTCTGTAAAGTTTCTCACGTTTATCAGTATTATCACAGTATTTTTAAGATGAGCTGAAAATGTACAAAAAGTACTGATACACACACTGAAATCATTTAAACAGGTTTTATATTTGACTATAAAGTGATGGATGGTTGTCACTAAGTGAAAGGAAATTCTCTTATATCATGTACTCTCATATTATGAACTGTTAAGACACCTTGGATACGGGGAATACTGGGTTATAGTTTCTGTTTGAGTGTCTCTGTACTATCAAATACCTATGATGAATGTATTCATTTAATTACCTCTTTGAATAAGCTGATCAACTGCCATCATTCTTATAGCTCACACATGTATTTTTTATATCTTGAAAAGACTTATTTTCGTAGTGTACTGTGTGTTTTGTCTATCTGTCTGGCACCTGCACCAGTAGAAAACGTCCACGTACTGCTAATTATCTATGTGTATAAATACTCTTGTTTTGCATGAATAAACTGGGATGTCTCTGTGAGCGTGCATGTGTCAGTGTGTGTTAATTTTAGACCCCCCAGGCCTGAATGCTCTACAGTAAACTACAATTTCTAGCTCTTTCAAGAAAATGAACGAACTTGTGTAGCTAGTACTTACCAACACATTCCCTCTCAATCAATTTGAAAATTACTGGCGATAAGCATATAAAATGCTGCTAATATGAAAAGGTTAGCAGAAGAGCTAGTAGTTTCAGCATACCTGTCTGCCTGTTGAAGCAGGATGCATCACACTTTATAATGAAGCTTTATGAAGTTAATATATTGGAGCAAGGAAAGATCTCAGAATATTTTCATTCAGCTAAGAACACTGATCATGTTCACTGTTATATTGATGTGTCTGTGGCTTTCACTAGGTGAGTTAACATTTACTTTTTTTATTTCAAAATTATTGCATGTTGAATTTGTGATTAATTACTCTGTGTGGTGTTATAAAAAGGTCTGATGTAATGTTCCTTTCTGTATGACCGGTGACTCCATGGCAGATTCAATAGAGCCACTTGTCACTGATAAAATTGTAGATGAAGGTGATAATGTTACTCTGTCCTGCAGACACAAAAAATTCAGTGGTATGGTAACCACCCTGCAATGGTACAGGCAATATCAAAATATAACCTGGAGTTCCTACTTTACATCTCTCCAAGTGGACTTAAAGTGACTCAATCCCCCCGCATCTGTCTGTTGAAGTTAATGAAGATAAACAAGTGGATCTGCTCATCTCCTCTGCTGTTGTATCAGACTCTGCACTATACTACTGTGCTCTGGAGCCCACAGTGACAGGAAATTCAATCACACTGTACAAAAACTTTGACCAGTTTTGTTACTCTAAAGGCTGATTAACTACCAAAATAAAATAAAAATAAAAACACATACAAAAACACTTTGCAACAGTTTATTTATACTGAAAACCAAACTCCTAGTGGCAATTTATAAATTATTTAGCTAGTGCACTAAAGACAAGGCTTATTCAGTCTTCATACCAGAATTCCACAATGCCAGTGGACTCATGAGCTTCTCTGTTCTGACTGGAATAATTACACTTTTGAATTCTTCTGAGGAAAGGAAATCTGAACATCTGAGTGTTGTAAATCCACATATACTCACCATCCACTTTATTTTGAACACCTGTACACTTCCACATTCATACAGTTATCTAATTAGCCAATCATGAGGCAGCAGAACAATGCAAAAAAAATCATGCAAATACAGGCCAAGAGCTTCAGTTAATGTTCACACAAAACATGAAAATGAAGAAAAAGTGTGATCTCACACCATTCTGTGTAAACTATCGAGACTGTTGTGTGTGAAATTCCCAGGAGTTCAGCAGTTTCTGAAATATTTAAACCAGCCCACCTGGTACCAACAACCATGCCATGGTTAAAATCACAGAGATCACATTTTTTCCTCATTCTAATGTTTGAGGTGAACATTAACTGAAGCTCTTAACCTGTATCTTCATGATTGTATGCATTGTGTTGCTGACACATGGTTGAATGATTGCATAAATTGAAACTCTTTATTGTGCCAGTATGTGATAGCATCTAAGATTCAGCTGAATGAGGAGTGAGTATATCTGTGTAATTTACCCCTGCAATGTGTGTGATTTAAAGTGTTGTTGCTTAATTTTTTATGGTGTGTACTTTGATTTGTTTGTTTTAAAATGTACATAGGAAACCTGTGACTGGCCTGTGCACCACATAACCATTATCTCTACAAATGGTATAACCACTACAAACCAATTCCTTCTAATTTATTTATTTATTTTGTAAGTGACTAGAACTGACTTATTTACTAGTGCATTGTTTGCCTTCTGCTTTTTTGCACAGTGTTCAGTGTAAGCAAGTGTGAAGCAAAGACTAAGAATCAGTTCTTAAAAGTATGTTGGTTTAAAATTTAAAGTATGATGTATTTCAAGATCATACATTTTCCCCAAAGGGAAATTTGTGTGTTTAATCCCCTGATAGGACAGAAAGTATGTATTGTGAATTTACAAGCTTTCTCAATAGCCAATACAGTTTAGTTTTTGAGGTTTACAACTGATTTACAACAGTTTTTCTTTCCTATTTGGTTACTGCTTATTTGGAACAAAAAATACAATAACAGGAACATACACAACTACTAAATCTGCAACATTTCAGATGGGAATACATAGGGTAAGAAGACATCACAAACCACTGGTCTTATAAATGTAACTGAAATGTAAGGTCTAATATAAAAATTATTAATAGAGACCATATTCAGTATGTGTGGCTGTTACTGTGGTTGTGATCAGGCAAAAAAAATCCTTTCCATAATGTACTTTGACACCTATACTTTAAGAAACCATACATATATTTAACCAAACAATGTATAAATGTTTTATTTTCTTTATAATTTTGCCACGGTAGTTTGTCTGCAGAGTAAATGCTGGATAAACACTGGAGCCAAACACAGGGGTAAAAATCTTAGCCAGCATAATTTAGAGTCAGAAGTTTCTCAGAGGCTGACTCTAAGGACTCAAATGGGGCACCTGACAGACCTTCCAGGACCACGCATAAATGCATAAACCTTGAAGTTAGAAGAGAGGCTACATCAGCAAGGGCGTGGCTGGCCGAAATGGGGTCCACGAAAAAACCGATTGTAGAAGGAGCCCACCCCGCTCAGAAACGTCCTTGTAAGAACTCCAGGACTGTAGCTATTGCGCAGTTCACTGGGTCTAGCTGGCGTTCCTCACACCACAAGACAAAAGCTGCCACTTGATTGCATACAATTTCCTTGTGTATGCTGCTCTAGGGTTCAACATGGTCTCTGCAACACTGTCAGATTCAATTGTGAGACCAGAATCTATGAGCTGGTGCCCCTCAGGGGCCAGACCCACAGTTTCCATAGTTCCGGCCGAGGGTGATAAATCAGCCTTCCGGCTTGAGACAGTAGATCCCTGCGAACTCTCGCTAGAACTTCTGGGAGCAGAGCGATCAGGGGAAAAGCGTACAGATGTGACCTTGGCCACTTGTGCACCATGATGTTGATCCCTAATTGTGCGGGAGGAGTGAGGGCGAACCACAGCGGGCAGTGTGTTGTCTCCTCAGAGGTGAACACATGCTGTCCTGCTTGGCCAAACCTCCACCATAGGGACTCCACCACTTGTGGATGGAGCCACCAATCCCTGAGCCTCAGCCCTTGCCTCAGCCCTTGCCTCAGTAGGATGTCTGCTCCCACAGTCCTGTTGCCCAGAATGTACATTGCACTCACTGCCAAAACTTTCCCTCTGCCCTGAGAAGAATTAGTTGCGCCTGCCTGAACAGGGGGCGTAGACATAATCCTCCCTGGTGGTCAATATATGAGACTACCACTGTGTTGTCTGTAAACCCATGGTGACCTCTCAATTGACCTTGGCTGCTGCTGCCATAAGCACCAATAGTTTCCCATAGAACCTGGAGGGGATGCCAAGATTTAGCTTTATCTTGCTCAGTGTTTATAGGATTGACCCTACGCATGTTGGGGATAGAAACACCCTCGTAGTAGTAGAATCCTTATAAACCCTAGAAAAGTTGTCCATTGCACTGGAGAAAGCAAACTTTTCTGAGGTTCAACCTGAGCCCAAAGCTCTTCATGTGGGTGAGAACATCATCTCGATGTTGAACCGCCAGTTCCCTGGAACATGCTAGAATGAACCAGTCGTCCAGGTAGTTTAGTACACGGATGCCCTGGAGACAGGATGAGCCAGAATGGCATCCATGCACTTTGTGAAGGTATGAGGGGATAAAGCTAGCCTGAAGGGAAGAACCCAGTCTTGGCTATGTGGGAATATGCACCTTTTAGATCTATTGTCACAAACCTGTCCTCAAACTGAATCTGTGGAATGATAAGTTTGGGCGTCAGCATCTTGAACCTGTATGTCCGAAGAGTACAGTTCAGATGGCGCAGATCTAAAATTGGCCGCATACTCCTCCATATTTTTTGTGGACCAGGAAATAATGTCTGTAAAAACCTCCCTCCCTCAGGGAATGGGGTACATGTTCTATGGCCCCTTTGTCCAAAAGGGATCTTCCTTCCTGCACTAACGTCGGACTCTAGTGTGTGCTGACTACTGTGGTGAACACACCTCTGAACAGGGGGGTCGAGCTGTAACCCGGACCCGGTAACCCTTTACTATGCTAGACAAAACCCATTGAGACACATGTGGCAGTAGTTTCCATGCTGCCAGATGGTCTTTTAGTGACATTAACTATTCTACATTCTATTGGAGGGAAAGCATCAGACTTTCGTTACCCTGTGACAGCTCACTGACCGGAGTACACTGAAAACTTGGGACAGCCTTGGTTAGCGGAGGCCCTAAAGTAGCACTGGGGGCTAACTGCCCTAACAACCTCATGTCCCCAGATACGTCCCTCTACAGCCCCTCAGGGCCGCTCTTCTTTGTCTGCTTGGCCTTTATAACCATTCTCAGATCATGCCTAGTACCAGGCCGCGACTGTGGCCGCCCGGTTCCTCTGGCTGTCCGCCGGGGTTGGTGGGCTGCCATACTCACCTTCTGTGTCTCCCTCTCTCTAGCACTGGCACAACTGGGAAAGAACTGGCTGAATGCCGCCATATGTCGAGCTCACGCAGCAAGTCTGCTTTCTAGGCCTGCAACACTGTCATTGTCTGCTGTGACCCACAAACAACACCACTACTGCATAGGCCTTGCCCACCAATGCCACGGTGGCCTTACATAGTGGCTTGGATGGTAAAGCCGGCCCCCCTAAATTACCTGCCATCGATGGAGAGAGGCAGCTCGCAAGCCCCTCCTCCACCTTCAGCATAGCTAAATAGCCATGCCGTTCATTCCCCACAATGTCCAAATAAGCCATCATGGGGTTATAAAAACGGCTTATGCAATGTTTTCCCCCACAAGACTGATATTTTGTCATGCACTTCTGGAAGAAAGGGGAGTTTTCTGCAGTGTGAAGGACTTACTTTCACTGGGGAGAAAAAAGCTCATCCAGCCTTAGAAATCACTTCAAGCAGCTCTTTATATGGTGCGCTCAGTTTTCAGTACACCATTCTGGCTCCTCAGAGTCAGAGAGGAATTATTACTATTAATTTTGTGGTTTTTTTTTTTTTTTTGGCTTTCCATAGTGGAAGGAGGAGTCATGACGCGAGCTCCAAAATCCAGTGGAGAGCCGGACCCGGAAGACAGAGCAAGAGATAGAGCAGCGCTTGTCTCCGGCTCCTCTTCCGGATCCATACGAGATCCCTTGGACCTGAGACGGCTAGCTGCCTCGGCAGCGGCTGGTCCACATCCACAAGGCTCTGAAACCCAACTTGCTTCGGCTTCCGAGAAGAGAGTGAGTTGTGAGAGGAGCTGCCTAATGTAGGCGTTACAATGCACAGTCAGACACCTCTCGATGGCTACCGTCTCCACCCCTAGACACTTCACACAGAAAGTATGCACTACTCCCAATGATGAAACAGGAGCAAGGCGTAACACACTTCCTGAATTCTCTCTTTCACTTTTTTTTCCTTCTCTTTTTTTAATGGGATAGAAAAGGCCAGAGATTTTTAGAAAAGATAGAGAGGAAATGAAGCATCTTTTCATTTCTATACACAAACAACTAACATGCAGTCTCACTGAAGATAATAAGACTGACGGTGCGGTTCACAGGTGCGATGTGCTTAATTACCACGTCACCTGATCACGGTGGGCCTATAAATAGCCATGATTTTACACACGCTTAAGATGCCAGTCACACGCAAGGGCATTCCCATAGTGTTATGATAAATGCAACCACAGTAGTACCACAGTAATACAGAGTCAATGAAAGACAGTACAAAAACATAAATATCCAAGATACTCACTTTACCAACATGTTATCAGCTAACCACAGATACAAACAAAAGTTGTGGTAACATATGCAGCTGAAAGAAATATAATAAAAGACGGTTTGTGCCAGGTGTTACTGGTGCATGCTCTTCTGAATTAAATTCAGTGAACTTTGTTTTCCAGTTTTCCCCATGATTCATTCCCTCAATTTTTCTTAATTCATATTTACAAATACAAATTGAGATTCTAAAGAAGGTGCACAACAATGTGGAAGATCAATGAATATTGTATAATTGATAATTCAGAAGAAGGAGAAGCCTTTATTCCTAAATTTAGAGTCCAAACTAAAGGCGCAGTATAATCTAGTGAAGGTGAATAATATTGACTTGGAGCAACATTTTCAGCCTTAGATTAAATATAATGACAACAGAATTCACAGAGAATTTATGATAACTACCCAACCATTCGTTATTTAAATCTGATAACGATTTTGTACTTCTCTATCAGTATTGGTTATTAATAACTGAATGGCTTGTATTTCATTGCTTTCATAGCTCCTACAGTGGTGTGAAAAAGTATTTGCTAACATCCTGAATTATTCTCTTTTTGTGTAACTCGTAGTAAAATAGATCTTTAGATTTTCAAACAAAATACAACATAAAACACTGGCAACCTGAGTAAACACACAATACAGTTTATATATACATATTATTTTAGCAAAAAAGTTACACAACACCTATCACCAATGTGAAAAACTAAATGCACCTTGAAATTAAACATCTGCTTGTGCCACCTTAAGCACCCATAACTGTAACCAAATGCTTCTGATAACTGGAGATCACTTTCACTTACTTCTAGGACTAGGACTTACTCCTATGCTTTGGATCATTGTCTTGCTGCATAATCCAGTTACGCTCGAGTTTCAACTTACGGACAGAAGACCGGACATTCTGCTTTTGGATTTTCTGGTAGAGAGCAAAATTCATGTTTCCACCACCATGCTTGACTGTAGGATTGTGGAATTCTGTGTTTGGTTTTACGTCAGATGTAAGGGGATCCTGTCTTCCAAACAGTTCCACTTTTGACTCATCAATCGATAGAACATTCTCCCAAAAGGTTTGAGGATCATCACCATGTGTTTAACCAAAATCGGATCGCCTTAATGTTCTTCTGGGTTAGCAGTGGTTTTCACCTTGTAACTTTTCCATGGATGCCATTTTTTCCCAGTGTCTTTCTGATAGTGGAATCATGAACAGTGACCTTTACTGATGCAAGAGAGGCCTGTAGGTCCTTCGATGTTGTCCTTGGCTCTTTTGTGACTTGCTGGATTAGTAGTTGCTGTGCTCTTGGAGGAATGCTGGAAGGTCAGCCATTCTGGAAAGGTCCACTAATGTGCCGAGTTTTTCCATTATAATGGCTCTCACTGTGGTCCTTTGGAGTCCCAGAGCCTTTGTAATAGCTTTGTAAATCTTCACAGACTGATGTATTTCAATCACCTTTTCCCCATTATTTCTGGAATTTCTTTAAACTTTGGCATAGTGTGTTACTTGGTAAGGTCTTAACCTTCTTACCAAGTTCATGCTGTTGAAAAGGTCCTATTTATGTGTTGATTTTATTGAACAGGGATTGCTTGGTTGTGTCTAGTCTAGCTGAACCCCATTATGAATGCAGTTTCATAGATTTTTGGGAATTAGTAAGTACAGGGGCAAATACATTTTCACACAGACCCAGTTGGTATTGGACAATTTTTCTGCTTCAATGAATAACATTATCATTTAAAATATTTTGTGTTTACTCAGGTTGCCTTTGTTTTACCTTAGATTTTGTTTTTAATTCTGAAATAATTTAGAATGAGATATACACAAAAAGAAAAGAAAATACTTTTTCACAGCACTGTATGCACAAGGTGCTACTTGAATCAGGCGGTCTCTAATGTCAGGCTTTTCACACTTTCCTTTTTGCCCACTCTTTAGTGATATTCCCTAAAGTTTCTCTGACACATATTATCAGAGTGAGAAAATAGTTTAATAATACATGAGTTTGGATTAAACAGGTGTAGTTGGTTCTATTTTTGATATCACTTTCACAGCAATGTCACCAACTGAACAAAAGCCATGAAAAAAACTACTTCAAATGAAATCCCTAAAATAAAAAGGTTAAGTCTAGCATCTGATTTAGACTGTTACAAAACAATACAAAAAAAAAAAGGTATGTTTAAAGTACACTTACTTTAGTGACAAATTCTTTACATTGGTCAGAGAGGATGTGTTTGGGATAGTACTGTCTGTACAGTATATATAATGAGTCTTTATTGATCACATATCAATATGATCACAGTGAAATTCTTTTTTTTTTTTTTTTTTTTTGCATACCCCAGCATGTTAGGAAGTTGGGGTCAGAGTGCAGGGTCAGCCATGACATAGCACAGTGGCAGCAGTGCTGGGGCTTGAACCCCGACCTTCCGATCAGAGTAACCTAAAACCTTAACCACCAAGCCACCACTGCCTATATACAGTGGGGAACATAAGTATATGTGTCAACATTTTTTTCAGAAAATATATTTCTTATGAGGTTATTCACATGAAATTTTTACCAGACATCAGCATTAACTCAAAAAATCCAGAAATATAAAGAATTCACAACATTAAAGTCCATAAATAAAGTTATGGGTAATAATGTGGAATGACACAGGAAAAAGTATTAACACTTTAACTGAAATTTATTAAATATTTAGTGGAGAAGCCTTTGTCTGTAATGACACCTTCGAGATGCTTCCTGTATGAAGAAATCGGCTGCAGTATTCAGGTGTGATTTTGGTCCATTCTTCTAAACATATTGTCTTAAATCATGTTCAATTGGATTCGAGTCAGGTGATTTACTGGGCCATTCTATCACCTTGATTTTTTTCTCTGAAACCAATTGAGAGTTTCCTTTGCTGTATGCTTTGGATCGTTGTCCTGCTGGAAGGTCCACCCACATCTCATCTTCATCATTCTAGTGGATGGCAGCAGATTCTTTTCAAGAATCTCTTGGTAAAGGGCTCCATTCATCACTCCTTCAATTATATGAAGTCTGCTTCCACCTCCAAACTTCACTGTTGGTATAGTGTTTTTAGGGTGATTCGCAGTGCCATTTCTTTTCCAAACATGGTGTGTAGTATGACAGCCAAAATGTTAAATGTTGCTCTCATCTGACCAGATTACACTCTCCCAGTATTTCACAGGCTTGTCCAAATGAGTTGTAGGAAACTTTAAACGAGAATCGACATGACTTTTCTTTGGTAATGGAGTGTTGTGGGGTGAGCGTGAGCAGTGGAGTGCATTGCCTATTGTTTTCTCTGTGACGATGGTGCCTGCTGCCTCCAAGTGTTTCTGGAGCTCTTTCTGAGTGGTCCTTGGCTCTTGGGCTACTCTTCTGACTATTCTTCTGACTCCCTGGTCAGAAATCTTCCGAGGAGCTCCTGTGCATGGTCGGTTGATGATGAAGTGATATTGCTTCCACTTGTGGATAATGGCCCCAATGGTGCTTACTGGAAGATTCAGAAGTTTTGAAATGTCTGTATCCAATTCCATCAATATGTTTTGCAACAATAAGGTTCTGAAGGTCTTGGGAGAGCTCTTTGCTTTTACCCATCATGAGATGTTTCTTGTGTGAAAAGCCTTTTTATAGACCATCAATTTACTAACCCAACTGATATTAATTTGCACAGATAGGGGGTATAATTACTTATGGATTTCTCTTGGTTCCTTGTCTTACTTGTCGTGCCTTGGAGAACTGCTTTTTCTTAGTGTGTTTAATACATTTTCCTGTATCATTCCACTTTATTACACATAATTTATGGACTTTAATGTTGTGAATTCTTTATATTTCCAGATTTCTTGACTTAATACCGATGTCTGGTGAACAAGTCATATGAATAGCCTCATTGGAAATATATTCACAAATCAGGCCCTAGATACTCCTCATACTCATTTGTCTGCTAAAGTTCAAACGAGTTTGAAGCGTGTGGAAATCTTTTCTACAACAATATCAGATTCTGCACTATACTACTACACCCTGAAGCCCACAATGACAGGAAATCCAACTGCACTGTAAAAAACCTAAATATACCTCACACATGAAAGTGTTGAAGAATAACCAGAAGAAGAAAAGACAGAAAACTATGCATAGGGATTGTCTAGCTTATAAAAGAACCATGTTATATCACGCGCATCCCTTTTCTCCATTATGGTCTTGTTAAGAAGTTGAAGTGGGTTCAAGACTCTGAGCATAGAACTGTAAGCCTCTGACTTTAGAATAAATTAGAGTGAATTAACTTTCCCCACACTTTGCCATTATTAAAGTAACAGAGTGATGATGATGACAGAAAATATACATTTGGAAGAAGATTTCATAATATGGGACTTGCTGTGCTCTTCTTCTACTGCCCATATTCATCTTACAATTGTGAATACACAGAATTCAGTGTTGTGTCACAACTTGTACAATGCACAAACAGCACTGAATGCTTTAATTAGGGTGTTAGGCAGAGCACTACCGTTTCGATGAAGGGGTGTACTTCAAGGTGGTAAGTTTCAAATTAACATCCACATGAATACCTGGACCCAGTGTTTCCCACTAGAACATTGCCCAGTGCATCAAAGGCTTGCCTTCTTCCCATAGTGCATCCTGGTGCTATCTTCCCCAGATATGTCACACACACACACACACACACACACACACACACACACACACACACACAAACACACACACAGCCATCCACATGATGTAAAAGAAAATGTGATTCATTAGACTAGACAATGTTCCATTGCTCCATGGTCTAGTTCTGATGCTCACATGCCCATTGTTGGCACTCAGCGGTGGATGGGGTCAGCATGGGCACTCTGGGCTACGCAACCCCCATACGCAGCAAGATGTTATGTACTGTGTGTCCTGACACCTTTCTATCATAGCCAGCTTTAACCTTTTCAGCAATCAGTGCTACAATAGCTCTTCTGTGGGATGGGGCCAGACAGGCTAGCCTTCTCTCCCCACTTGCATCACTGAGTTTTGGGCACTCATGACACTGTCAGCAGTTCATCAGTTGTCCTTCATTGGACCACTTTTGGTAGGTATTAACTACTGCATACCATGAACACCCCATATGACCTGCCATTTTAGAGATGCTCTGGCCCAGTAGCTGATATTAGTCTATACCTATATTTTCAACAATATTATCAGAAAATTTAGCAAAATGTGGATGTTAACAGAATTAACATACAAAATTAAATGTATTATCTACATATAATATTTGTTTAAATTAAATGATTAAATAATGGATTGTTACTCCACCACTGTAATTTCAAATTAAATGAGGGCAGAATTTACATGACTATACATAAGAAAAAGTGGGTGGAGCTAGATGTGGAGAGATACAGTTGAGACAGATTCACAAAGATGCTGACATTTACATCTACTGCAAGAGAGACGCTCACAGCAATCATGTTACTCTTCTTTGTTTTTATAGTTGTTAAAAACATTGGTAAGTCATTTATATTATACACAAATTTTAGCTGGATGCTGGAGATTTGTCGATTTAATTTTTGCTAAAAAAAAAAAATCCTTAAGCAATGAAAATATAATATGAAGAAATATATTCATGTTGTTACAATATCTTTACAGCTGCTGTTGACAGCATTACACCAGATCAAACCATCATATCTTCAAGTGAAGGCAGCAACACCACACTGACCTGCACATATGATCAATCAGCTGACTATCTCCATTGGTATCGACAAAAGCCTCAATCAGGACCAGAGTTTCTGCTGCTAATTAGTGTATCTTCAAATGTTGTCATTAAAGCTAAACAACCTGATCCAAGACTGTCTATCAGACTTCGTAAAGAAAAGAAAGTAGATCTGAAGATCTTTCCTGCTGCAGTATCAGACTCTGCACTGTACTACTGTGCCCTGCAGCCCACATTGACACAAAACTCAAACAGACTGTACAAAAAGTGTAGCTTGTTTTTTTTTGTTTGTTTTTTTTTTCTCAGGAGGGAGGGGGAGCTGTTTGCCTTTTTATTCAAATACAGCTTTCTTTCTTAGTTAGTTTGTGTATTTGCTTTAAATATCTACAACCATCTCCTTATGTTCCTATGTTGGTAATGGCTATTGGTTGAACAAATCAATGAAAAAAAAACTTTTTATAAAAAAATGTTACACCTACACAATGAAGAGTATAATAAGCTTACTATGATGTTAAATAATTCAATTTGATCGTTCTTAATTTAACACTATGGTTCTACCCTCATTATTTAACAGCTTATAAAACAGTTCTTGATCCCACACTCAAATTTTTAATTGTTTAAACAAATTTTTAATCAATTTTTTCTATTGTCTGTTGTCTGTTTTTATTTGGTCTAATTCTGTTTCTATGTTACTTTCCTTACTCTGTGCAGCACTTTGGTCAGCTTTGCTGTGTGAAACGTGCTATATAAATAAATTTTACTTACTTACTTACTTACACACACTGATGTTAGTGGTCAGCTTTCTCAAGTAGCTGTCTGCTCCTCCTATTTATCAGTCCGTAAAGGTCTGTTTGTGTTGTACAGTAATGTGAAAAAATACGTACACCCCATGGAAATTGTTGGCTTTTTTGACATATTTGAACAAGCAAACATTTGATCATCTTTGAAACATTGCCTATTAGTGAAGCTGATATTCTTGAACAAAATCCACTAGTAAATTACCTTTTTCAATAATTTATTAATTATTATAAAATAAAGAAAACATAAATATCATTAGATGTGATACTCTTCTGTGGAAAAAGTAAATACATCCTTGGCCTCAGAAGCTAGTATTGCCCCTTTAGAAGAAATAACTTCTAGTTGGTGTTTTACATAATTGTCCACCAGGTTTGCTGTAATTTTTGACCACTCTTTCATGCAATATTCTTTCAGTTGCAAGATGTTTGAGGTTTTTCTTGCATGTACGGCCTGTTTCTAATCCTCCACAACATTTAAATGGGATTCAAATTTGGGCTTTGACTAGGCCATTCTATAACCCTCCATTTCTTCTTTTGAGCCATTCCTTGGTAGATTTGCTAGTGTACTTAGGATTATTGTCCTGTTGAAAGGTCTACCTTCGGTTCAACTTCAACTTTCGGACAGATGACCTCACATTATCTTCAAGCATTCTTTGATATGATGCAAAATTCATAGCTGAATCAATGAATGCAAGCTGTCCAGTACCTGAGGAACTGAAGCAACCCAAACCAAACATTTCAACCACCATGCTGCTCAGAAGGTATGAGGTGTTTCTCCTGAAAAGCTGTCTTTGGTCTGTGCCAAACAAGTCTGCTGTTACAGTGGGCAAACAGCACTCTTTGATTCGTCTGTCCAAAGCACATTATCCCAAAAAGCCTGGTCTTTGCCTATATGCTCATTGGGTAACTGTAGTCTTGCAAAGGCTTTTTTCTGGCACACCTCCCATGCAGGTCAAATTTGTGCAATATCTTTCTGATTCTAGAAGCATGCACTTTGACACCAACAGTTGCAAGACTTACTAGCAGATCCTGTGATGAAATGTTGGGGTTCTTGGAAACTTCTTTTTGCATCAGACATCCTGCCCTTGGGATGAATTTACTGAATTTGCCAGTCCTGGACAAATAGGCTGCCATTTGAAATCTGCACCATTTGTAGATTATTTTCCTTTCAGTGGAATGATGCATTTTAAATAATTTGGAGATCTTTTAAAATCCCTTGCCAGACTCATAGGCATCCACAACTTTTTTTCTGAAGGCCTTACAGAACTCTTTAGATCTTGGCATGATGACACCATACTCCTCAATAGCAAAGGAAACACCAGACACTAAATAACAGAGGTGTAAATAAGACAGGTTCCACCTGCACTCCCTAAGCAGGTTCTAATCACTGGCACCCAATCATGAACACCTGATTCTAATATTATGGATTTGAAGGTGTGATAAATGTAGGGGTTTACTTACTTTTTTCCATGTGACTGATCTGTTTTTTTTTTTGTTTTTTTTTTCATTTTCTGTTTTACAAAATTTTAAACACAAAATTTAAAGAATTTTTTTTTTTTGTGAAAATTACTACAAAATGTCATTTTTATGTGTCATTTGATAGTGTATCCACTTTATTAATAGGCACTGTTTCAAAGAGGATCAAGTGTTTGCTTGTCCAAATATGTAAAAAATAAATAAATAAATAAAAATTTTAAATAAATAAATAAATAAATAAGCAATTTCCATGGGATGTACTTATTTTTTCACATGACTGTATTTTATTTAGAGGCAGAACACAGCCAAGCAAATGCCATAATGCCAAATGCAATACAATAAATGCCAAGCACAACCTAGTAGCGGACAAGCTAGCAAGTTCATTAAACACAAGACCTTTTAGAATAGAAAAGGCTTATCTGCTCTGATACCTTCTGGAAGCCCATGTTGAGTTTACTTTTTTGTGCTTCCTGAGGCTCTACAGCTTATGGCAGGAAACAGGTTCTGGTTGAAATGGAAATGATTGCTCCACTCCAAACACTCACTGTACTCTGACACAATTGCTCATGCTCCATAGTAATAAGTGCAGTTCTCATAAACAATTGTGCCAGATTAGCTGGCTTACTTTAGCTAGCTAGCTAAATGACATTGCACTATTCACGAGACTAAAATATACCTAAATGCAATTAAAACTAATTAAAACTTTACGTATTAATATTAGTGAGCCCGTAGGAAAAAACAGTGGTATTGTTCTGCGTTAAATTGGTGACAAAGTTCACAGTTCAAGTGATGATCTGTACAAAGTTATGCTACAGCATCAGCACTTCCTGGCTGTGGCCTTCTAGAGACATATTTATAAAATTTTGCACTTTCTGCTCTGTGAACTTTGCCTTTTATATTTTGTGAAGTTTTGTGGGCTTCACCAAATGCACCTGGTAATTTACAGGTGATTGCTATTTATCAACATACACACTTGAATACAAAGAAAATCACATTTTCTGAAAGTTTTGTTAATCCAGCAAAAATTGCTTTAGTTTGACTAATGCAAACATGTGTGCACAACTTTCCTAAAAGAATGAGGGGGGATGTTGCAGTGGATAAAAAAGCATACAAAATGAAAATAACATGGTTGTGTTTATGCTAGAAATGTGTTAATACTAACCAATCACACCTGCATTCATAAACTAAGCTAACAAACAATAACAGAAAAATAATATAAAGAGAATTCGAAAGAGCAACAAAAAAGTCCCCCCCCCCCAAATGCAAACATGACCTTACATTGAACCTTTAAAATTACTAAAAATGTACTTATTAGTCAGACTCTGGTTTACCTGGTTTTGAATTTTTTTTTTTTTCACAAAAGCAGAGATTCTAGATATATTCCAGTCAACTATGTTACAGGCAAAATAAATAATTTTTCACAACATAGGAAAATGAATTAATATAAATAGCCACCTGATTTGAAGATTATGTAACCTTTTACCAAAAGCAACAACTGTGTTCATTAACCCTTTAAGGAAAACATATTTGGAGTCATGATACCTCTATAGTTTCACAAAAGTAATTCAATGGTCTTCACATTTTTTAAAGACAAATTTGTAGAGTTGTGCTCATAAGTTTGCACACCCCTTGCAGAAGCTGCAAAACGTTAATAATTTTAAAATAATAATAATAATAATAATAATAAAAGGGATCATTAAAATTGCATTTTGTTTTTATGTAGTACTGCCCTGAATAAGCTATTTCACATAACATATGTTTACATATAGTCCACAAGACACAATAATAACTGAATTTACACAAATTAACAAGTTCAAAAGTTTACATACCCTTGATTCTTAATACTGCATGTTGTTACCTGGATGATCAACGACTGTGTTTATGTTTTGTGATAGTTGTTCATGGGTCAAACAAGGGTTTGTCCTGAGCAGTTAAACTGCCCACCTCCAGGTCCTGAAGATTATTTGCTTTTCAGCAACTTCTGCATATTTGACCCCTTTCCAACAGCAGCTATATGATTTTGAAATCCATCTTTTCACACTTAGGATAATTGAAGAACTCATACACAGCTATTACAAAAGGTACAAATGATGCTCAAGAAGGCGACACAATACATTAAAAGCCAGTGTGATGTAAACTTTTGAAGAGGATAATTGGTGTAAATTGTTATTATTTTGTCTTTTGGGAAACCTGTACATATCTTTTGTAGCTTCTGAAGGGAAGTACTAAATGAAATAATAATTATTTATTAATGTACAAATAATGTAATATAAAAAAACATTCAAACTGGGTGTTATATTTGTAAAATCTTGTTAAATCTTTAAACACAGACTGTATCGGTGACTCAATTCACTGTTACTGATACTGTGAAGTGATGATGTGTACAAAGTTATGCTACAACATCAGAACTTCCTGGGTGTGGCCTTCTAGAGACGTGTTCCCTCGTGTGTAAAGCTCAGTACACACAGCACTATTATACAGAATCTTCACAGAGCTGTGTTCAGAAATGGCTCAACTATACAACTTACTGTACATAGTGAGATTCTCTGTCTCATACTGAGTCTCAGTATACCATCAGGTAATATTTTTTTTATTATAAATGATTAACATATTAATTAATGCTCATATTTGAACCATTATGATATTAATTTCAGTAAGCTTTGGCTTTTTCACAAAAAAAAACAACAACAACAACAAAAAAAAAAACAACAACAAAAAAAAAAACGTTATTTCTTTATTATCTTCTTTAAACCAGGCAGATTTGCAGATATAATTGGGCCAAAAGACACAAATGGGAAGATCGACAGGAAGGAAACAGACACTGTTACTCTGAAATGTTCATATAAATCAAGCAGCAATTACATTCGATATCTAGAGAACAATATCTAGAGAGCACTCCTGATGATCCTCGATTAGAAGCAGAAACAACCAGAGACTTTATTGTACTTACTATAAGGTCTAAAGCCTTCAGATTCTGCACTTTTTCACTGCACTCTTAGAAACACAGCACAGTAATACAGAGTCAGTGAAAGGTTTTACAAAAACATAAAAATGGTATAAGCCTATAGGAATTTCTAAAACCACAGAAGATACTCCTTTCACCAACTTGTTATCAGTTAACCAAAGACACAAAACAAGGTTTAACATATGCAGCTGAAAGAAATTGAAACTAAATATAAATAGCGTTTAACTTGACAGCCACACACAGTTACACTAAATTCACAAATCTATATAATTGCTGCATAAAAAAAAAGTTATTGATCTCTTCTGGCCAGGTTTCCACATTATTTAATGAATTAATTTATTAATTCATCCATGTGTTTATTGTGCAAAAGATTATTTTTTATATCTCCAACAGTCCAGTTTTGGTAAGTCTGTGCCTATGGTAACCTCAAAGTCCTGTTTGCGGCTGACAGCCGTCGAACCCAACGTGGGTTGTAGTCCATCCACGATTCGATGTTTTGTGCATACTGAGATACTTTTCTGCTCACCACGTATTAAAAAAGTGTGATTATTTGCATTACTTTATCCTTGCTAGCAGCTTGATCCAATCTGGCCATTTTCCTCTGATTTCTCTTATCAACAAGGGGTTTCCATCCACAGAATTCCCTCAATGTTTTTTTTTTGTTGTTGTTAGCACCATTCTGTGTAAACTCTAGAAACAGGTTTGTGGGAAATTCCCAGAAGATCAGCAGTTCTGAAATAGTCAAATAAGTGCTTCTGGTACCAACATAGATGCCACGATTAAAGTCACAGAGATCACACTTTATCTTCATTCTGATGGTTTATGTGAACATTAACTGAAGCTCTTGACCTCTATCTACACGATTTTTGCATTGCACTGCTGCCACATGATTGGATGATTAGATAACTGCACAAATGTGCAGGTGTACAGTTGTTCCTTATAAAGTTGATGGGGAGTGTATTTTGAGCACCAGTTTTATTATTTGCATTTAAAATTAAGTTATGTCAATTAGATGATTAGTTTGTCATTACAATCATGAAAAGAAGATACAGAAGCTTCACAGTGTTGTCATGTAATATCGGAGAAGGAACTCCAGACTACAGTTCCCAGCAGCCACTGCACTTCACTGCATCACGATCACATGACCACGTGCACCTGAATCACTTTCAAGTTAACGAGCACTTTTGTGTATATAGCCACAGTTTGCACTGCACTCCTTGTCTTGTGATTGTCTTTCTTTACCGCTGTCTCTGAGGCTGTGTTTGTGGTCTTTGTTTTATGTTTATTCCTAGCCTTAGTGTTTTTACCACTAGTTCCTGTTTTGTGTATGCTGGTGTTTGTATTAAAGCTATCTGCACTTGCATCCATTTCAGCCTCCATATCGTGACAAGTGTACAGCTATCTACTTGAAAAGTGTTTATTATTATTATTATTATTATTATTATTATTATTATTATTATTTAGTTATTATTATTAACTCACTCTTGTTACTTTACTACATTTACAAACAATCAAACTCCAAGTCTCACAAAAAGAGAAAATATGAGCAATTACTGACTTCTCTGTTTCAGAACAAGATGCATAGAATGATTAAGCAAAGTAAAGGTATATATTAATAAAGATATGACCCTGTAGTATTTCACATACTTCTGACCTACTGAACTTGGTTGAAGGAATTTTAGTTAAGGAAGGAAAACTAGCCTTTTATGAAATGCTGCACAGATAAATCAAGTGTATGAAAAATGTTTTTCATACACTTGAAAATGTGTAAGAAGTTAATGTTATATTTGTTAAATAACATGTACATATGTTATAGTGTACAAAGTAATTCTATAACAGCAGCACTTCCTGGGTGTGGCCTTCTAGAGTGCTCCCTCTGCGCTGTACTACTTTGAATGAAAGGTATTGACCTTTTTAGACTATTTGATTTGATGATTTATGGATTCGTTTGTACATAATATAAAGACAAATGTTACTTCTGATATCAGATTATGCCATTGTGACAAACTTTAAAGATGGACAAGGAGAAGGAAGACAGCTTAACACTCTGGTGTTTTATTACTTTTCTTTTCTGGTCAATGTTTATTTTTGCCTCACAGCGAGATATATCTATATACATACCCACACACTCCGCTTGTTTTTGGCTTCGTGGTTTTTTTCTCTAAGGGCGTGTGCCTTTCCCTCTTTTATCCTCTCCTCTCCCCGCCTCACTGCAACAGAGAATATTCATTAGTACAAATTCCCCACAGGTGTGCCCTCCTTACCACTCACCTGCTCCACCCTCCATTCACAAATCGGCGCTCCTCCACTCCCTCTTCCACGCCCCCGCCTCCACAGCCATTATCTCAACAAAGCAAAAATTCATTATGTTATGATCTTGAGAAAACAGAAGATTAAAAAAAAATATCACAGGAAAGGAGTAAATAAATTTTGCAGTATGAGTCATGGATATTTATAAATATGAGTGAAGGGAGCTACATGTGGCAACAACAGAAACAATCTCAAATACACATCACTGGCATTCTTTTCTAAAGCTAGAGATCTGAACTAAACACTCAGTGTCAGGAACTAGGGGCGGCAGTTGCAAGTGCAGAGGCCTGTTTCAGGAAGCTGGTTTAGGTGGCTACCCAGGTAAGTTTGGTTTCATCTCCATGGTAACTTACACTCCACAGCTAACCTACTCCGGAGCAGGTTTTATTCTGGGTAAGAAAACTCAAACGCAACTTTGACCAATCAACTGTGTGCTATAAATGATATAAATCTGACACATGCAAGTTAAACCTTTAATGTTTGTGCTGGCTTTTCCCAATGACCATCTGTACAAAAGATATGGATTTTTGGCAGATGGTATAGTGTGTGTCTGCTGGATTCTTGAGCCGCACATAACAAATCTGACGCACTGAAACCACACTCTTGCTGCACCGCAAACTGTATGTGTTGCTTTGTGGTTCTTTGAAAGTGATACATATTGTGATACTGTCCTAAAATATTTTCACAATTTGATATTTATTTTATTAATATTTAATTTAAAGAATACATTTATATTAAATGAAATGACATGAAATATATTGAAGTTATAAGTTTTCAATCAATTTATTCTCATTGTGAGTCTGTAAAAGTAAGCATAGGCATTTACACAATCAGCAATATTCCGAAGATTTGACGGCCAAAACGGTGTTGCTTTTTGCGGTTAACGTAGGTTTAAATTCCTAATTTTTCCACATAATTTCTTGTTCTTCAACCAGAAGTATGCACAACTACTTTTTTCCATGTTGAACACAATTGGCTGTTTTCAACAAACGTCTTGTTTTATGTGCAGATGCATGTTGAGTAAACCTTGATTCAGGGTTAAAACCTGGGTTGACTGAGAAAGTTGATAACCAGCATCATGAAACATGTTAACCTTAATTAACCCGGATTAGATTTAATTGGGTTTGTAAACTCAAAACTTACTCTGCAACTATGAGTTTGTTCAACTCGCTTCTTGAAACAAGCATCAGATGATTTATTGTGTAAAGTAGAAACAAAACAAATAAAACCTTGAAAACAAAACCCATTAACATGAACTACGAGTATGAAGCAAGAACAATACAGACTATATGCGATGATGTGGCACACATGACAACAAAAGAAGCTTGACAGTGAAACAAATAGTGGTGCTAACAATGCATAAAGAGACACAGGTGAGAGTGATTAGGGAATGTGTTACCAGATCTTGTGATGAGCAGGGGCTGATGGGTATTGTACTTCTGTGCCATTCTGCAGTACCATAACACTCACGATAACAATGCTATTCCTCTTCTTGGTTTTCTTCACTACTGCTGATACTGGTAAGTCATTTCCACTGCACGTGAATTATTATTATTATTATTATTATTATTATTATTATTATTATTATTAGAATGAACAAAAAACAAAATTTGCACAACATGTGCATATTGTCATCCATCCATCCATCCATCCATCTATTTTCTATACATCTAATCCTACACAATTGTGTTAATTGTGTTATAATTGTGTTCTTCTGTTGTTAGGACTCAGATAACGATGACTGATTCTGCCGCCTTGATGTTGGGATCCTCCTCGTTGAACATGAAGGTGCTATGCTCTCCTCTTCCCTCCATCTCAGTCCAGCCTCATTGAAGATCATCATTGAGGGAGAAGTTGTGATGGACAACATTCAAAAGAAGTGGCAAAAGCTGTGTGCATTCTGTTTGGACTTGCATATGCACTGCATCTCAACTACCCAAAGTCTATGAAGAACACATTCCAGTTCATCCAACAGGTACTTCTTATAGTGGGTCACAGCGAGCTAAAACCCAGTTTACAGACATTGAAAAAACAGCGTGCAATTTAAAGAAATGACTATGAGAAGCCATGGCTACTTTTGTTTTTTCCGCAACACACCATGTATCCACAGCCAGGGGATGAATATAGGTCAGACCAAACCTTGGTAAGTTTGATAAAATATAACAAATATCCAAATTGTTCAGGACAACGGGTGATGAGATGCGCACAGCTCGATTACCGGAAGTGGGAATGGCAGTAACGGGCTGGAAATTGTTTAAAATACCCAAAAGGAAAAGGTAAGGGGATATCCAATGGCTGAAAATGTGTTTTAAGGGGATTTCAGAACGAGAAAAGCTTGTTCTAATGGTATTTTAAAATCCAAAAAGTAGTTTGTAAGGGGAATCAGAAAAAGACATTAATAAAGCATATTGGGATTCCAAAAGAATGAGATAATTGGGTGTAACCTAAATATAAGACTGTATAATAGGGCAGTGAATCTGTGCTTAGATTCACATCACTTTTGGGACGTCTCACAAGGGGATCTCATGTTGTTTTTTGAACAATAAACTGGATTTTTGCTTCTCTCATCTTGTTCAGTAAATTGAGGATTATTGTATTGAGTAACTAGAGGAAATTCAGCAACCTAGTCGTTTTAGATACGACACCACTAACTTGCTTTGTCTACTACATCCAATTAAGGTTCTATGTTAATACAACTGGACCATTTTGGCTTCACCTTGTGTAAAAACTTAAACGATATCCACACAATTTTCTAGTAAAATCAACTAATTCGGGTTGAGTGCACCATCTTTGCCCTGACAGGACGGTAAAACCTGGATCAAAGGCACAGTTACTGCTGCTAATTCACGTATCTGATAATTTTGTCATTAAGCCTCAACCACCTCACCCGCAGTTGTCAATCAGACTTCACAAAAAAGATGCATTTTCTGACTCTGTAGTGTACAGCTGTTCCATGGAACCCACTGTGCCATGTAAACCCAGATACGATCCTTTATTATTTATTGTGGAGTGTGCTAGCTAGTAAACAAACAAACAAACAAATAAATAATGAAATAATAAATACATTCTCACTGGCAGAAGTTATGTTTTTGCAACAGAAAAACAATGTAGGTAAGAGTCTGTTGTTAATAACTGTCACATAAATGAAGGTTTACAATGCAAGTGCAGATAAGAGCTTTATTGAAGAGAGGGAGACAAATCCAAAACGTGAATAAATAGCGTGTTCAAAACAGGCAAAAGGTCAGGCGATCGGCAAATGTGCGTTAACGAGGCTAGACTAGAATCAAAGAACGCTATGCTATAAACAAGATCAAAACCATGAAACAAAAGCTTCACACCGGATATAGACACATGAGGGGTTTAAATAACCACCATAATCAAGGGTGAACACAAAACAGCTGAGACTAATGATGACACATAAGGGAACAACCAATGACAATACAGGGGCAGAGTCAGGACAGAAACCATAATAAAACACATGTCAGAAGTAAACAAACTCAATGTCACTGACAAACCCAGAAGCTCACGTTTTGAGCTCAAACTTTGGGTTCAGAGCGCGCCGCATGCTCCAGTGCCTTGCGTGAGGGGAAATCATGACAGAACCCCCCCAAAGGCGCTACTCCCGGAGCACTTGAAAACACTCTCTCCCCCAGTGGTCCTGGCCCTCTGGGCAAAATGTGTTCACAGCCCCTCAGGTCGCAAGGCAGGCATTGTCCAGGAGATAGCAGGCTCCTCAAGGCGCTCACGCTTTGAGCTCACGCTTTGGGTTTCAGTTTCGTGCTCCAGCACTTTGTGCGAGGGGAAATCATGACCATAATAAAATTACTTCAATAAATCTAAGAAAAAAAATAATTCTAGGCTTAGAGAGCAGGGGTGACACAGGGTTGTTACAAATGAATAAATGATACCGTGTTTCATGCAACCTGATGAGCTTGTTTACCTACAAGGGGATTGATTAAAAATTGGTCTATTTCAGTTCTTGTTTCTTTTCCAGTTATAAATTAAGCCATTTCTATGGCTTGAGAACATCAGCCATCAACCGAAATAATTGGGGTTTCATTTGTATGAGGAGTTGTTAGCTCCTCTACAAGCTAGCTGGTTGGTTAACTGGTCATTATCGCCTTCTTGCACCAATCACTGGCTTCTGAAGACCATGCTGTCAGGTTCACCAGGACAGAAACATGGACCAAATATACACTGTGGATTAGAACTCCAGGAAAAACTCTGTTCTACACATTTGTGCAGCATTATAGCTATAGCATTACTGCTACATTTTATTTATTTGGTCTATTCTAGTTTGATGGAATCTGAAATAAAACTGACAATAAAAATACAAAGGCAAACTACATCTAGCTGACTTTTTAAATGGTAAGTTCAGTTATTTAGGAAACTAGTTTAAATTTAAATGTAGCATTGGTTCTACTAGATTCAGAGACACCACTGAAAATGTGTAATTAAATTACTGATTGTCTTAGTTGTGTAGTAATAATTATTTTGTTTTAGATTGGTTAGTACTGTGTAATTAAATTATTGATTGTTTTAGTTGGTAAATTGTGATTTAATCATTGTATAATAATTATTTTAATGATTACATGATTTAAACTATATTATTGTGACTATTAGCTTTTATTAGCAGTTCCTACTTTTAGTGTGTGTTTACTTAAAATATACAGTATTTAGGCCAGGTTCCCTAACTGAGGCTGAATGTTAAGCCAGGATGCTGAAGTAAGAATCAAGAATCTTTCAGCAACATTGGTAACACTGTGATGTGATGCTATGGGGTGGAGCTTCATGAATCTTTATGATGTTAAAATATCAGAGTACAGAAAGAATATTTTCATTTGCTGAGACCATTCATCATGTTTACTTTTATATTCATGTGTCTGTGGCTTTCACTGAGTGAGTTTACATTTTTGTTATTGCAAAAATACTAAGTTCTGAATTAGGGATGAGTTAGTCTGTGTTTATGATTGTATGAGTATGATTTATTCAACACTTTATTATTCTTTATTATTTAAAAAACAATATATTCTCTTCTCTATGACAGGTGACTCCATGGCAGATCCAATAAGGCCACTTGTTAGTCACAATGTTGTAGATGAAGGTGATAATGTTACTCTGTCGTACAGCTACAAAGGCTTCAATGAAAACATATTTAATGTGCAATGGTACAGGCAATATCCAAAATCTAAACCCGACTTCCTTCTTTATATTACTCCAAGTAGAGAGCTAAGTCTGAACATCCCACCACGAATGTCTGCTAACGTTAATGGAGATAAACAAGTGGATTTGCTCATTTTCTTCACTGCTGTATCAGACTCTGCACTATACTACTGTGCTCTGGCGCCCACAGTGACAGGAAATCCAACTGCGCCGTACAAAAACTTTGACATAGTTTTGTTATATTGAAAGCAGTTTTGCCAATAATTTTGAGGAATGTACATGCTATTTTCAGGGACGTCTCTGTCTTTCTCTCTCATGCTTTAAAAAGAATGTATATTATAGACCCTTGATATTGACAGTATTGAGTTACAGTTATGTGAAAAAAGTAAGTACACCCCATGGAAACTGTTGGTGGTTTTTTTGGACATATTTGGACAAGCAAATATTTGATCCTCTTTAAAACAGTGCCTATTAATAAAGTTGATACACTCCATCAAATGACACATAAAATTGACATTTTGTAGTAATTTGTAATTAATAATAATAATAAAAAAAAAACAGATCAGTCACATGGAAGAAATAACTACACCCCTACATTTATCCAAATCCATAAAATTCAAATTAGTTGCTCAAGATTGGGTGCCAGTGATTAGAACCTGCTTAGGGGGTGCCTCTTATTTATATCCAGTGTCTGGTGTTCCCTTTGTTACTGAGGTGTGTGGTGTCATCATGCAAACATCTAAAGAGTTCTGTAAGGCCTTCAGAAAAAAAGGTTGTGGATGCCTATGGGTCTGGCAAGGGATTTAAAAAATCTCCAAATTATGTGAAATACATCATTCCACTGTAAGGAAAATCATCTACAAATATCACAAATTTCAAACGATGGCCATTTTTTCCAGGACTGGTTGTCCCAGCAAATTCATCCAAAGATCAAACCATCTGATGTAAAAGTCTCCAAGAGCCACAAAAATTAATCACATGATCTGTTAGTAAGTCTTGTAACTGTTGGTGTCAAAGTGCATGTTTCTACAATCAGAAAGAGATTGCACAAATTTGACCTGCATGGTAGGCGTGCCAGGAAAAAGCCTTTTTGTCTAAAAAGAACATTACAGCAAGACTACAGTTTGCCAATGAGCATATAGGCAAAGACCGGGCCTTTTGGAATAATGCACTCTGGACAGACAAATCATAGATGGAGTTGTATGGCCACAGTAACAGCAGACATGTTTGGCGGTGACCAAAGACAGCTATTCAGGAGAATATTCAGAGTCCATACCAACTGTCATACCATTCCTGTTTTCAAATAGTTTGCCAGGAGCTTCTGGATTGTGTCAGCATTTAAATTATACTGTTTCATTCTTTACATTAATTATTTTGCGATATCATTCTCATTTGTTGTAGTTTCACTTTCCCTTCTACTGTATTTTCATTTTTTTGAAGAACACTTTTGTTTCTTTCACTAAAGTCAGCAAGCAGACTCCATCCACATTATAATAATAATAATAAACTTTATTTTATAAAGCGCCTTTAAAGCAGCTTCTCAAAGCGCTGTACATAAAATCACAGTCCACAGAAAAATAAAACAAATAAAAGTTAATAAGAAAAAAAAACAACAACATTAATAATAAAAAATAATTATAAAACAATCTAAAAAGACATCAGCAGTCGAATGCAAGTTTTAAAAAAGTGTGTCTTGAGAAGAGCTTTAAAAATGCCAAAAATCTGGGCTTCCCTGAGTTCAGTAGGAAGAGAGTTCCAAAGTGAAGGAGCAGAGACAGAAAAAGCCCTGTCACCCATAGATTTTAGGTGTGTTTGTGGAACAGTTAACAGATTACACTGTGAGGAGCACAGTCTGCGATTTGGGGTGTAAGGGATTAATAAGCCAGATAAGTATTGCGGAGCCAATCCATGTAATGCCTTGTTTGTCAACATCATGATCTTGAAATCGACACGGAACCTGACCGGGAGCCAGTGTAAGGACTTCAAAACAGGAGTAATATGGTCACATTTCCTGGTTCCCGTCAGGATCCGGGCGGCAGAGTTCTGAACATATTGCAGTTTGTTTATTGCGGCTTTAGAAACTCCGGCTTAAACGGCATTACAGTAATCCAGCCGTGTGACAACAAGTGAATTAATAAGCTTTTCAGCGACAGATAAGTTTAGCATTGGGCATAGTCTGGCTATATTTCTGAGGTGAAAAAAGGATGCCTTCACAGTGCCCTGAACAAAAAAATCAAAAGTGAGGCTGGTGTCAAAAATTACACCAAGGTTCCTCATCTTACTTTGGGTCTCTAAAACAGAGCCATCAACAAACAGAGACAGTGGAGCCACTTTGCGAATTTGATGACGGGAACCTATAAGCATAAACAGCACTCTTCCTGCTGAGGTCTGCGTTCAATTCCCAGACAGGGAACCAACCTCAGCCAATGGAGGGTTGAACGAACCATTCCACCCTCAGTACCGGTCCCAAGCCCACAGAGGTGGATAGTAACGGGGTATATTTACTTTGTCACATTTACTTGAATAACTTTTGAATAAAATTTACTTTTAAGAGTAAGTTTAGCTGGCCATACTCATTCAAAGTTAACTTTTAATCAGAAATGTAATTTGACTTCACTACATCTGGTGGCTTTCTCCATTACTGTTAAATGTTAATGAATATATGTAGTTTATACTCATTATACATGTATTATACACTACAGCGATACCATGCAGTGGTCTGAATATGTTCTTACTATTTTAGTGGCTCAGTCCTGGAAGATAATGACCAAAAAGGGGGAAGAAGCAAGCATGTGTATGGAGGCAGGACACACTTTTTATTCTGTTCTGTTTTATAGACTGTTCTTTTGTTTTCTGTTGTCTGGTTTAAATGCAGATGCTAACAAGTTTGTGTTAACCTGTGAAAATAAAGAGAGTCAACAGGAAAATGTTTGTTTTGGGGTATGTGTTTGAGATTTTGTGATGAAAATTTCAGGTTCTGTGTTATTGTACCCATCACAGGACTGGGGTATCTTGAACCCAGGTTTCATATCATATAAACAGAACAGACAGACAGACTTTCAAGGAGAGGTATGACTTACAGATCTTCATGGAGTCTGAGATTCATGATTTTCCCATTTTAAATCAGATCTGAAGTACCTAGTAACTTGCTACTTGAGTAGGCTTCTCATTGGATACTTTATTACTCTTGCTCAAGTAATTATTAACATTATTACTTTTTAATTTGAGTAATTATTTTTATGAGAAGTTTTACTTGTACTTGAGTAAAATTCTTACCTACTTTACCCACCTGCAAGCCCAGAAAATAGGTAGGGTTGTGTAAGTAAGGGTCCCCAGCATAAAAACTTGTGCCAGAATTAAATATGCAGATGTGTGAGCTCAAACTGAAGCAGCAGAGGGGAAAATATATCAACATTCAATACTTGTTTTAATGATTTTATTTAAATAATGTATTGTAAACCTTCCTTTCTCATTTCTAAATAAATTATGGTAGAATTTCCATGATCGTAAACTGAGGGACTGATGCCAGAGTTGACATCACTACACCTAAGTAAGAGTGGGTGGAGCTAGATGTGGTGAGACAGTTTAGACAGTTTCACAGAGATTCTGCAATTTATATCTACTGCAAGAGAGAGACAGAGAACAATCATGTTACTCTTCTTTGTTTTCATAGTCATTAAAAACATTGGTAAGTGATTTATATTATACACAATTATTAGGTGTACATAAGAGATTTGATACCTAAACATGATGATTCAGTTGGATAGAAAATTGCAATATCTTTACAGCAGGTGCTGTTGACAATAGCATTACACCAGACCAAACCATCATATCTTCAAGTGAAGGCAGCAACACCACACTGACCTGCACATATGATGCATCAGCTTACAGACTCCATTGGTATCGACAAAAGCCTCAATCTAGACCAGAGTTTCTACTGATGATTCTTGTATCTTCAAATGCTGTCACTGAAGCTAAACAGCCTGACCCACGACTATCCACCAAACTTCATAAAAAGGGAAACAAAGTAGATCTCGAGATCGTTACTGTTGCAGTATCAGACTCTGCATTGTACTACTGCGCCCTGGAGCCCACACTGACACAAAACTCAAACAGGCTGTACAAAATGTGTTTTTTTTTTTGTTTTTTTTTTTGTTTTTCAGGAGGGGGAGCTATTTACCTGTTTTATTTAAATGTAATTTGCTTCCTTAGTTCCCAGACTTTGATGTTTGTTTGTCTTTGAATATCAACAATATAATTTTTTGGTAATGCTTATAAATTTTAAAAAATAAATGAAAATAAATGTTTATACTTAATCAATAAATGTATTGTTTTATTGATTTAATAATTTTTGCAAGGTTCATGTTCTTATTTTCCCTGACATAATAAAGACTTAATAGAAAGTTCAATAATATAATATAAAGTTAAATAATTTGAAATAATTGGCAGTTTATAAATGTTATGTAACGACAGCGAAGATGGATACACGTGCAGATTGTAGTTTAATGAAAAAACAAAGAATACAAATGACATAGTTTGGAAACACAAAACAAAGTAGGATATCAAAGCAAAAACATACATGGACTAAAGAACATAACAAGAGCAATGAACAGCAACAGACGACAAAAGCTAGACAATGGGTGAAGTGCAAGATGTGACCAGAGATTGTCGACAACCTCCCAGAGATATCTCCTATGATTGGATCACCATCTGATTGCAAATAACTTGATCAGGGGTCTGATAAAGTTCTTTGCAACGTTCTGCTGCACACTAGATAAGGTACCTCCACTTAAAATAAAAATAATTAGAGAAAAATTACATCCCGTATACTTCCTGGTATAACGATAGCACATGTACCTTAAAACACACCACTTGAAAATTAGAACGTAAATGTCGTCATACCAAATTGGTAGTATTTCAAACAGCATGGAAGGAGAGCCTCCTGAACTACAGACAATCTCTTAGTGTTGCAAGAGCAGTCTATCTCTCCACCCTAATTGAAGATAACAAAAATCTAGCCAGAGCTGTGTCAACCTGCAGTTCTCGCCTTGTGTTCCTCTGAAACTAAGCAGGGTTGAGCCTGGCCAGTACCTGGATGGGAAGACTAAGGTTGCTGCTTGAAGTATTATTAGGTAGGTCAGCGGGGCATGCTCACCCTGTGATCTGTGTGGGGCTTAATGCCCCAGTATAGTGATGGGGACACTATACTATTTTTTAAAAAAAAAAGTCATTTAGATGAGACATTAAATTGAGGTCCTGACTCTATGTGGTCATTAAACATCCAAGGACACTTCTCGTAAAGAGTAGGGGTATAAGCCCAGTGTCCTAGCGAAATTCCCCCATTTCCCTTATCTATCTAAATCGGCAACATCACTCTCCTCTCCTCTCCACCAATAGCTGGTGTGTGGTGTGCATTCTGATGCACTATGGCTGCCGTCACAGCATCCATGTGGATGCTACACACTGGTGGTGGTTGAGAAGATTTCTCCCATACAACAAAAAGCACTTTGAGTGTCTAGAAAAGCACTATATAAATGTAACTGAAAGTAAAATAATCCTAGATTCTTATTTAATACTGTAGCAAAATTGATTAGGAATAAGACGACCACAGAAACATTCATACAATCATTGTGGTGTAAGGTGTGCTCATGGAGGGGTAGTACCTCTGGTGGGGGTAGCAGTCGTACTCCTGTGGGGGTAGCTAGTCCACCTTTGGTCCCCACATGGTGCTCAGCTCTCACCTGTGGCTCCAAGAAGCTGTAGTGTGCGCAGAGGCCACACCACGGGCAACGGCTTCGACTGGCCGGCTAAACCAGGTTGAGGGTAGCTGACGGGTCTCAAACCATCGGTGAGTTTAGGACTTGTCACCCATAGCATGTAAAGACTGGATCCGGTGGACTGTGCGGAGGAACCATCAGCTGGTCAACGGGCAGGAAGACGGACCCAGCAAAGCGATTATGGAGCGCTAAGAGCACGGCAAGACACGTAGGACACCTTGGTCATCTACTGCATCCAGTCTCCATTCCAGCCGTCTAGACTACATCTTGCCACTGGACTAAGTGGGGCCTGGACAAGAGAGTGAGGCTGACATAGCGCAACTCTCCCTCACTTTAATCCAACTCACATGCAAGTCATTTATGTCATCATCCGTACTCAAGTCCAGCGGCGATGGGCGAGCTGCGTCGCGGCAGGTGTGGATGCACTGGCAGCCGTAGTAGCGGACCTGCACGCAGGCGGCTCAGGCCATAGGGTCGTCTTCCATTGACCTGAAGCAGAAATGGATTTCGGCAGCCGTCTGAATGACTAAGCAGCCCTCTTTAGGATAGCGCTGCTTACCTCCGTAGCCTGAGGAAAGGGCTAGAAAAGGTGCCCTAAAAATAGCTTGCTTCAACTACCCTGACCAGCTTACCGCAGCTGGAGGGAATCCCGTTCTCGCGGTCGAAACATAAAGAAAACCCGAAAGGTTTCCCTCACTCTTGGTGCGTGGAACATACGCACCTTATTGGATCGTGCAGAGACTGACAGACCAGGGAGAAGAACCGCCTTGATTGCAAGAGAGCTTGCTCACTGCAATATAGTTATAGCAGCCCTGAGTGAAACCCGCTTGGCTGACAAGGGCCAATTGACTGAAGTTGGAGCTGCTTTTTCTGGAGTGGTCGTGGCAGCGATGAACGTTGGGAATCTGGAGTTGGGTTTGCTATCAAGACAAGTCTGGTGAATAAGCTCTCCAGCTTACCAAAGGAAAGTAATGACAGGCTAATAATGCTGAAGCTTCCTTTACCTGGAAGAAAGCAAGCCACACTCATTAGTGTCTATGCACCAACCATGACCAACTCGGAGGAAGTCAAAGACAAGTTCTACCAGGATCTGGAAGCTCTGATTGCTTCAGTACCAAAGTCAGATAAACTGATCATTCTTGGTGATTTTAATTCCCGAGTGGGCGCGGACCATATCGCGTGCGAGGGAGTTATTGGTAGACATGGCATTGGCAACTGTTACAGCAATGGACATCGGCCCTTGAGGATGTGCGCGACATATGATCTCCTTATCACCAATACAGTCTTCGGTTTGCCCAACCGGAACAAAACAACCTGGATGCACTCACGGTCTAAGCATTGGCATCTGATCGACATCTTAGTCCGTAGGAGTGACAGGCAGGATTTCCGTGTGACCAGAGCGAAGTGTGGTGCTGACTGCTGGACAGACCACAGGCTACTGATATCCAAGATGAATCTTAGAATTCAACCTCCCAGACGCCCACAGGGAATTAGAGTCTCAAAACGCCTCAACGTCTCCAGGCTGAAAGACTGCAACGTTGAGCAAGCTCTGTCTGACACTCTGACAAGCAAGCTAGAAACTACATATTCTGATACCAATGACATAGAGCAATGTTGGGCGGCCTTTAAACAGCTGGTGTATTCTACTGCATCTGAAACTATTGGCGTCACTGTGCAAAAGTACCAAGACTGGTTTGATGAGAACTGTGAAGAAATACAGTCCATGCTAGAGGACAAGCTCCATCTCCAGCATGCGGTCAGCATCGACCCCAAGTCCGCAGCAAAGAAAGATGCTTTCAGCAGAGTCCGCCAAGCGGTGCAGAAAAAACTGCGCCAGATGCAGGACACATGGCTGTGCCGAAAGGCTGATGATATTCAGTCTGCTGCCGACAGACACGACATGAAACATTTCTATAGTGCTCTTCGTGATGTCTATGGCCCAGAAACATCAGGCATTGCCGCACTCTTGAGCTCTTGAGCGCTGGTCTGAACACTTTGTTGGTGTCCTAAACAGACCCTCTTCCATCAATGATGAAGCTATCAACAGCCTACCCCAGGTGGAGATAAACAAGAGATTGGCTGACGTTCCATCAGTGCTGGAAACTCACAAGGCCACTGAGCTCCTGTCTAGTGGGAAAGCTCCGGGAGTAGACTCCATTCCAGCGGAAATCTACAACTGTGGTGGGCCTAAGCTAGTGGAAAGACTAACAGAGATGTTTTGTGGGATGTGGAAGCAGAAACGTATACCCCAGGAATTCAAAGTTGCATCTATCATCCACATTTACAAACGCAAAGGAAATCGCCAATCCTGCGACAACCATAGAGAAATCTCTCTACTATGTATCGCAGGAAAGGTCCTTGCCAGGATTCTGCTGAATAGACTCACAGTGCACCTTGATCATGGCCTACTGCCAGAAAGTCAGTGTGGTTTCAGAAAGAAGAGAAGCACCATTGACATGATCTTTGCTGCCAGGCAGATGCAAGAAAAATGTCAGGAACAAAATGTCCAGCCATACATCACCTTCGTAGACCCAACAAAGGCGTTCGACACCGTCAGCCGGGAAAGCCTTTGGAAAATCATGGCCAAATTTGTATGTCCGGAAGTCTTCATTGAAATGGTGAAACAATTTCATGATGGCATGCTTGCTAGAGTCCAGGACCAGGGTAACTATTCCGTACCCTTTGAGGTTACGAATGGTGTGAAACAAGGATGCGTCTTAGCCCCCACCCTCTTCAGCCTCATGTTCTCTGCCATGCTTATGGATGCTTTCAAGGACAGTGATGTGGGAGTCGGTCTCCGATACCGTCTGGATGGGAAGTTGTTTAACCTGAGGAGGCTTCAAGCCAAGACCAAAGACCAAGTTGAATACATTCGGGACATTTTGTTTGCAGATGACTGTGCCCTCAACTCCAGTATAGAGGCAGGCATGCAATATAGCATGGACCTCTTTTCCACAGCGTGCACCAACTTCGGACTAACCATCTCCACCAACAAGACCGAGGTTCTGCATCAGCCAGCTCCGGCAAAAGACTATCTGGAACCATCCATCACTGTCAGTGGTCAAAAGCTCAAAAATGTGGACAGATTCACATACCTCGGCAGCCAAATATCACAAGCCGTCCACATAGACGATGAGGTCAACTCCAGGATTGCCAAAGCCAGTGTAGCATTTGGCAGACTCCTCTCAAATGTTTGGGATAGGAGAGGCATTAAGCTTGCTACCAAACTCAAAGTCTTCTCAGCGGTGGTTCTACCCACCCTCTATGCTTGTGAGATATGGACTGTCTATAACCGCCATGTTAAAAAACTCAACCACTTGCACATGAGCTCCGTGAGAAAACTGCTGAAGATCAGTTGGCAGGACAAGGTACCGAACACAGTGGTGCTCAGTCAGGCTGGCATGACAAGCATCCACACCATGCTGAGCAAGGCACAGCTCCGATGGGCTGGCCATGTTGTCACCATGCCGGAAGAACGCCTACCCAAGAAGATGTTCTATGGAGAGCTACAGCAAGGCAAGAGATCTCACGGTGGTCAATATAAGAGGTTCAAGGACACCCTTAAGGCCTCGCAGAAGAAATTTGGCATTGACCCTGGCAGTTGGGAAAGTGTCGCTGCTGATAGATCTGCTTGGCGCAGTCAAATCAATGCCGGTGCGGCAGCCTCCGAGCAGAAAAGTTCAATTTCAATTCAATTTTATTTGTATAGCGCTTTTTACAATAGACATTATCTCAAAGCAGCTTTACAGAAATATCAACATGGTATACAGATATTAAAGGTGCGAATTTATCCCAACTGAGCAAGCCACTGAGTGGCAACGGTGGCAAGGAAAAACTCCCTAAGATGTTTTAAGAGGAAGAAACCTTGAGAGGAACCCGACTCAGAAGGGAACCCATCCTCATCCGGGTAACAACAGTTAGTGTGAAAAAGTTCATTATGGATTTATATGAAGTCTGTATGGCGTTAGGAGCAGCGCAGAAGGCTGGCAGACGCAGCTGAAAAATGTGCTGTGCGCAAACTGAGGAATAGCACTTACAGATCTCCCAGTCAGCAACCTGCTTATCCTTGTCCTTACTGCAACAGACTCTTCCGGGCCCGGATTGGACTGATCAGCCATCTCCAGACCCATCTCCCAAGTGAATAGATGACATAAATGGTCCTCATCGACACCGATGGACGAACATCAAACATCATACAATCATTATAGATCAGCAATGATTTCATCACTTTTTTCATTGGCAAAATTTTAAATATTAGATAATAAATTCAGACTATTACTTTAAAACAAGACAGTTTTATAACTAACCCTGTAGATAATAATAACAATATCAGATCAATGATTAGAATGTTATACTCCCCTTAGAGAGACCGAACTAATTTTATTAATTTCTTCATCAAAATCATCAACTTGTATACTGGATCCCTTGCCTACATGTTTCCTTAAACAGATTATTCCAGAAGTAATCACACCCCTTCTAAAAATAATCAATTGTTCCCTTAGCACTGGCTATGTACCTAAATCAGTTAAATTACAGTTATCAAATCCCTGATTAAAAAAATATAGGCCAATATCAAATCTCCTCTTTATCTCCAACATCTTAGAAAAAGTTGTTGCACAGCAGCTATGCTCGTACCTACATGGAAATAACATTCATGAAAAGAATCACTCAGCATTTAGGCCTCATAATAGCACAGAGACAGCACTGGTTAAAGTGGTAAATTACCTACTACCTCTGATCAGGGTTGTGTCAGAGACAGCACTGGTTAAAGTGGTAAATTACCTACTACCTCTGATCAGGGTTGTGTCACTGTTGGATAAAAAGTATCTCAGGTTATGTCTTTCAGTTGTCCTCCGTCAGCCTTCAGCCTTTACTTCTCTTAACTCTTAGTTCTGTGCTATGAGCGTGAAAGTGTGGTTGACTGCAGAGCATTCAGGCCTGGAGAGTCTGAATGAACACATACTGTTCACAGAGACATCTGAGTTTATTCGTGCAGAACAGGAGTATTTATACACATAGGTAAACAGCAGTGCATGTGCGGTTTCTACTTGTGCAAGGTGCTAGAAAGGTTCAGACAGTTACGCCACGCACACAGTCATACCACAAAAATAAGTCTCTCAAGGTATGCAAAATACATGTGTCAGCTATAATAAAGGATGGCAGTTGATCAGCTTATCAGAAGAGGTAATTAAGTGAATACACACACCTGTTTACAATAATTCCCTTAGGCTGAGAGTTCCCTAAATAACATGTTTACCAGAAGCATTGATCCTTATTCCAGCATTACACATGGAAATCCCTTAATACCCAAACAGAAACTATAACCCAGTATTTCCTGTACTTCTTTTTTATTTATATATGCTACCTCTGGGTCTGATTATTTGCAAACATGGAATTAGCTTCCACTGTTATGTTGATGACACACAGTTGAATTTTTCAGCAAAGCCAGATGACAGAAACCAGCTTAATAAAGTTGTGGAAGGTGTAAAGGACATTAGGTACTGGATACTTATTAACTTCATTTTACTTAATTCTGACAAGACAGAAATACTTGTACCAGGACCACATGCAGTTAGAAATAAGCTTTCTGATTACATATTAACTCTAGATGGCCTTTCTGTTCATCATGTGCAACCGTAAAAGATCTTGGTGTGATTATTGACTCCAGCCTTTCATTTGCAGTTCATGTAGATAATATTACTAAGAAGTCCAGGCTGAAAACTTATTTGATTAGGCAAGCTTTTTGTGAATAGTTTATTCTTAGCTAAATGAGCAGATCTAGAGTGCTCACGGGCATAGAGTGTTGTGGTGAACTGGGATGTTTGGATGCTGTCACCCCCCCACTTTCATATGTTCACCCAGGTTTGTTGATGGTGGAGTGGCCGGCCACCTTATGTCCCAGTGCAACCTCATGTCTGTGTTACTTTCTGGCTCTCCCTTTTAGTTATGCTGTCATAACTAGTCTTGCCGGAGTCCCTACTTCTACTCGTGCAAAGTACGTTGTCCTAAACTATTACGGGACAATAAGCATACCTAATAATCTCTACCTCTCTCCTTCTGTCGAGCTACACGTAATACTCCTGAGACACCAGTGATCCTGACCCCTTTTGCTATCTTGACCTGCCTGATCCTTCCTGATGCCCTACTTCTGGTTGGAGTTCTCATTAATTGGAAGTCGCATACTGCTGCTGAGGATGGCCCCACATAGTGCAGCCTAAAGATAATTGAGATTACCTAGGATGGTACCACCTAAAAACCATAAAAATGGCTTTGGATCTCAATACAAACACTTATGCTATGATGGCTAGGACTACAATTGGTATGATAGCTTTAGGACTGAAATTGCCACAAACAGTTTTGCAATCAAGTCTTGGTCAGTGAACAGTGGATTCACTCAACAAAACAGACTTCATGTAAAAACTGTATAGACAAAATCTTCATCCTCATAGCCATCATCCACGTTTGCAGTCTGCGGGCACAGTATTCTTTCTGGAATTCTTCTGTAATGCTTCTTTCTGAGATCAAAAATATAAAGAGAATAAAGAGAATAAAAATTTTATTGTGCACAACACTGAGACTGTCACAGTAACCAAGTACTAGGTGAAAGAGCAAATCCTCTCTATTTTATAAGAGTTTGTCTCTTTTTTGCCAGCACACTAATGTTAGCCAGTGAAGTTTTCTTGTTCTTCAGAGGTCAGTTTATGTTGCATGTTTTTTCAGATCAGAACACAAACTAGCTTATCTATCAATAACTCAAGAACATGAGGCCTTGTCAAACAGAATCTCTTGAGGAAGGCTGCAGTGAGTTTTCCTGCTCTTCACTTTGCTTCCTGATGCTCGAAGACCAATCATAGGAAGCTATTCCAATTGAAATGGCAATGGTTGCTCCACTTCAAACTCTTACTGTGCTGCCACACAGTCACCCTCTCTGCAGCATTAACTGCAGTTCTCAAAGCCAGTGGTGGCAGATTAAATGACTTAATTTAGGTCTAGAGGTGTGTGAAAGTTTGTGAACCCTTTAGAATTTTCTATATATCTGCATAAAATTGACCTAAAACCTAATTAGATTTTCCTTAAAGTAGACAAATACAGCCCAATTAAACAAATGAGACAAAGATATTATACTTTGTCATTTATTTATTGAGGAAATCTATCTAATATTACATATCTGTGAGCGGCAAAAGTATGTGAACCTCTAGGATTAGTAGTGAAATTGAAGGCGAAATTAGAGTTAGGTGTTTTCAATCAATGGTTGATAATCAGTTATGAGTGAGGGCCCTGTTTTATTTAAAGAACAGGGATCTGTAAAAGTCTGATCTTCACAACACATTTGGGGAAGTGTGTCATGGCAGGAACAAAGGAAATTTCTGAGGACCGCCGATAAAGAGATGTTGATGCTCATCAGGATGAAAAAGGTCACAAAACCACCTCTAAAGAATTTGGACTCCACCAATCCACAGTCAGACAGATTGCGTACAAATAAAGGAAATTCAAGACCATTGTTACCCTCCCCAGGAGTCAGACGAGAGCAAAATTGACATTTTTGGCTGTCATACTACACACCATGCTTGGAGAAGAAATGGCACTGCACATCACCCTAAAAACACTATACCAACAGTGAAGTTTGGAGGTGGCAGCATCTGTTTTTCATCACATGGATTCACATCAAAAGTACTCACTTTTATTGCCAGCGGTTTAGACATTAATGGCTGTGTGTTGAGTTATTTTGAGGGGACAGCAAATCTACACTGTTACACAAGCTATACACTCACTACTTTACATTGTAGCAAAGTGTCATTTCTTCTGTGTAGTCACATGAAAAGATATAATCAAATTTTTACAAAAAATGTGAGGGGTGTATTCACTTTTGCGAGATACTGTAGATAGGTATATGTATATATCTATATCCACACACACACACACATATATACATATTATATATACCACTGCAAAATTATCAGTTTCTCTGGTTTTACTATTTTCTATAGGTATGTGTTTGGGTCAAATGAAAATTTTTGTCTTCTTCTTTAAACTACTGACAACATTTCTCCCAAATTCCAAATACAAAATATTATCATTTACAGCATGTATTTGTTGAAAATGTCAACTGGTCAAAATAAGAAAAAAGATGTATGTCATGGCACGAAGTTGAGATGGATGCAATTGCATAATTTTGAAGATTTAATAAACCAACAAACAAAATACAAAGACACTAAAACACTGAGCCAAGCACTGTGGCAAAGGCTACACACAAACCAAAGACAAAAACATGGCAGCAGATACAAAGATAACTAAGACGTAAGACAAGGAAAGCAGTGCAAAAAGTGGCTATAAACAAGAGTGCTCATTAACCAAAATGTAAATAATGTGCAGGTGGTCATGTGCCAATGAAGCAGTGGCTGCTGGGAACTGTAGTCAGAGTTCCTTCTCTGATTCATGACAATGCAGTGTTGTCAGACCTCAAATAATGCAAAGAAAATAAGTTAATATAAAATTTTAAACAACACAATACTAATGTTTTAACTTAGGAAGAGTTTATTAGAGAATATTTGGTGGAATAATGCTGATTGACAATGACAGCTTTTAAGCATCTTGGCATGCTCTCCACCAGTCTTTCACATTGATGTCGGGTGACTTTATGTCTCATTCAACTAAATACAAATTCACATACTACTGATTAACACAGCAATAAGCATTAGCCTGGTTACCTCTCCTCAACTACAATGTCATATTATGAATTATCGTCTGACTGCAAGTTGAGGTTTCTTATGGGGGAAGAGCATGTGCAGGATATTTTGGCTTCAATTAGTGTTACAATCGGCCTTCATGTTTTAAATAATTCAAATGATGTAAATAATCTACTGTAATTTACCTCATCAGACAATGATTTATCAGGACTCTTGTGGCACTTTTCTTTCTCTTCCATACAATTAGGCATTTTTCCTACCTAAGAGAGAAAATAGCACTCTATCCAAATAAACACTGCACAGAACTAGGATTTTCAATATTATACAGAATGACATGATCTCAAATTAAGAAGTAAATAAAATAAATTAACTTCAATGAGCCACAAAACCTTGAAATTAAGGTAGAATGTTAACACAGTTTCAGTGGTGGAAAGAATGTGTTGTCTTGCAATTATTTGTTTTTTACCAAAATTATACTAGCATAGGCATATTGTCACTTTCACCCTGGACAATTCCCCCTGGGACCACCAGAGGGCACCCTCGCTCAAATTTGTAAAGTTCCTTCAATTGCCGTCTGCCCCACGTCGTTCCTTGTTTGTTTACACCTGTTTTGTGTTCCCCTAATTGGTTGCCCTATTAAAGTTCTGTGTGTTCTCACCTTAGATGCTAAGCATTATGTTGTATTGTTATGGTGTTGTATTTGCACCATGAGTAGATTGTCTTGTCTTGTCTTGTCTTGTCTTGTCTTGTCCTGTCCTGTCCTGTCCCTAGTTATAGTTTTTTTTTGGGGGGTTTTGTTCTGTCTTTGTTTGTTTTAGTTGTTTAACTATTAAAGACACTGCACTTGCATCAGATTTCTTGGATTGTGTGACACATATTGCCATCCAGAGTATTGCCATATTCCTGCCTTTCACTCAGTGTTCCTAGGATAGGCTCTGAATTCACTGTGATGCTGACGAGTGTAAGGTACTTACTAAATATGAGTCAATGTACACTCACCGTCCACTTTAACAGTGACACCTGCACATTCATGCGGTTATCCAATCAGCCAATCATGTGGCAGCAGCACAGTGCATAAAATCATGCAGATAAAGGTCAAGAGCTCCAGGTAATATTCACATTAAACATTAGAATGAAGAAAAAGTATAATCCCTGTGATTGATGGTGGCATGGTTATTTGTACCAGATGGGCTTGTTTGAGTAGTTCATAAACTGCTGATCTCCTGCTGATTTTACACAGAACAATCTCTAGAGTTTAGAAAGCAAAACAAACGTTGCGTAAGCAACAGTTCTGTGAGTGGAAATGTCTTGTTGATCAGCAGAGGCCAGTGGAAAATGGCCAGATTGGTTTGAGCTTCCAGGAAGGATTTAGTAACTTAAAAAAATTACTCTTTACAACCGTGGAGAGCAGAAAAGCATCTCAGCATGAACAAATATTGAACATTGAGGTGGATGGGCTACAACAGCAGAAGAACATATTGGGTTCCACTCTTGTCAGCCAAGAACAGGAATCTGAGGCTATCATGGGCACAGGGTCACCTGAACTGGACAGTTGAAGATTAGGAAAAACAATTCCTTGGTCTTTTTCCAGTCTTCAGTTGTCTACTTTCAGTGAGTGTGTGCCCATAGACTTCCCTTAGATTCTTGTTCTTGGTTAACAGGAGTGAAACTTGATGTGGTCTTCCACTGTTGTTGTCCATCCACCTTAAGGTTTGATGAGTTGTGTTTTCTGAGATGCTTTTCTGTTCACCAGGGTTGAAAAGAGTGCTTATTTGAGTTACTATAGACTTCTTGTAATCTCAGACCAGTCTGGTCATTCTCCTCTGATCTCTCATATCAACATGTTTCAGCCTGCAGACCATCTGCTCACAGGATGTTTTTTGTTCTTTGCGCCATTCTGTGTCAACTCTGGAGACTGTAGGGTGTGAAATTACCAGGACATCAGCTGTTTTCTGATATATTCAAACCAGCCCATTTGGTACCAATCCATGCCATTGTTAAAGTCACACAGATCACATTTTTTCTTCATTCTGATGTTTGATATCTGCCATAACGTTCATTCCCCACAATGGCCGAATAATCCAACATCGTGGGGTTATAAATACAGTTCATGCATGGTTTTCCCCAGAAGCCTGATATTTTGTCATGCACTTCTGGAAAAAAGTGGCGTTTTCTGCAGTGTGAGGGATTTACATTCACTTGGGAGAAAAAAGCTCAACCAGCCTTAGTAATCACTTCAGGCAGCTCTTTATATGCTGCTCTCAGTTTTTAAGACACCCTCTGGCTCCTCGGAGTCAGAGGGGAATTAATACTATTATTTGTGTGTGTGTGTCTTTTTTCTGCTTTCCATAGCGGAAGGAGGACTTGTGATGCATGCTCCAAAATCCAGGGGAGAGCCAGACCCGGAAGGCAGAGCAAGAGATAGAGCAGCAATCATCTCCCGCTCCTCTTCCGGATCCAAGAGAGATCCACCAGACCTGAGATGGCTAGCTGCCTCGGCAGCGGCCGGCCCAGATCCGTGAGGCTCTGAAACCCAACTCGCTTTGGCTTCCGAGAAGAGAGTGAGTCGTGAGCGGAGCTGCCTAATGTAATGCATTACAATGCGCCATCCATAGACACTTCACATAGAAAGTGTGCACTACTCCCCGTGATGAAACGGGAGCAAGCTGTAACACACTTCCTAAATTCTTTCATTCATATTTTTCTCTCTTGCTCATTGCTTTATATATATATATATATATATATATATATATATATATATATATATATATATAGGCATGATTTTACACAAACTTCAGATGCCGGTCACGCGCGAGGATACTCCCATAGTGTTATGCTAAACACAACGTAGAGTTCCCTTTGAAAGGGAACAGCTTCTTTGTTAGCTTGTATGTTAAACATAGTAATGATTAAGTAAAGATGTGTATGAATAAACATTAATAAACAGACAAATTAAGAAAAAAAAGAACTTTGACACTGTATATACTAGAGTATAGAAAGAGTATAGGAAGAAGGAAAAATAAGGTAGATGGCATGAAATTCCGATGTATTTTCAGCAGATACAGCACTGTAATACCGAATCCTCATAGAGCTGTGTTCAGAAATGGCTTAATGCACATAGTGAGATACATACCACTGATTCTCACTGTAGCAACAGGTACTTAATTTTAATTGATAACTAAGTTAATTATATTAATTACTACTCATATTTGAAGAATTAAGGTATATATAGAAAATGTGTTTTGTTTCCTTTACTTAAATACTTTACATATATATTTCTTTATGTCCTTCTTTACAACACGCAGCTTTGCAGATAAAATTGGGCTACCAGAGAAAGATGTTAACATTGTTGGCGTAGTGGGGTGTGTGTCGTGGTTAAAACTTCACCCTTATTAACTACGTGGCCAATAAGCTATCTTCCTACCACAGTATATAAGTGGTTGTTTAGGCCTCCCAGAAGGCGTCATGGTCAAAAACCCACCCCTTCCTTTCATTGCTATGGACTACAGAGTGTGATGTTGGGCTACCGAGACTGGGTGTAAGTGTGATGTGCTGCTCACTCTCAGTGCGGTGTGCCGTCAAGGCCCCATTTGTGTAGCATGGTAGTTTAACGTAACTCCAGTCAGCACACCAGCTGTTGCTGTCATGACTATTAAAGAAGATATCATGATTTTCGTATGTGCCATCGTGAGTACGATGTCACCGGATCATGGGTCCTCGATTTTGCATGCGATAAGGTGGGCTGGGTGAGAAGTGGTTGTTTCGGTACAGCTCCTCCCCCTCACTCGCGGAGCCAAGTTGCTGCTTGCTTGATTGTTTGGATTTGCTGCTTCGGTTTGCTTTGCTTTTACTTTGCGTTTGCTTGGTTTGGAGCTGCTTTGCTGCTTTGGGCTGTTTTATTTTATTATTTTGTTTCATTTGTTTGTTACCATCACGGAGATTAGTTTTATTGAATTCAGCTGTTGTAACAGTCTTTATCAATTATGCTGATACCACTATGTGGTAGTAGTGGTTTTGGTCAGTCTTGGTAAACTTGCTACCTGTAACCTGTTTGAGCTCGGAGTTATCTCTGTGTTTTTGTGACAGCAAGTTTGTCTTTGTTTTGTGTTTTATTCTTTTGTTTGCCTGCTTTGAGCATATTATAATTGATTTTGGGTTTTTGTTTTCTCCTTGTAGGAGCAGAGTGCTTCCTGAGGCTGGGGGGAGTTCTTGGCTGCACCTTAGGCTTTACCTAACCAAGGGCTGTTATTATTGCTGTGTTTATTTGCAGTGAATTGTGTGGGTATGATTCCGATTGGTGGGGTTCTTCTCCCTTTTGTATAGCTGGTGCTGTCATACTAGCCTGCCCTTCATGCAGGAAGCAGAAAGTTTTTGTGTGTCTTTGTTTGGGTTATTTTCCTAGTTTTCTCGGGGTGGTGTAGTTGCTATGAAACGAGACACATTGATACGTTGGGAAAGAAACAGACACTGCTACTCTGAAATGTTTGTGAGTCAATCAGCGTTTACATTTGGCTTTACTGGTACAAGCAATATCCAATATCCACACTGTCATTAAAGCAAAAACGGAACATACCAAACGCTAAGAAACTCTGAAATTCATGTAAATATTACAAAGATTCTACATTTCACTAAAGTTGTTGTGAATAATATAACTTGCATTGAAAATTGTTGCATTAAATTAGAAAATAATGCAGAATAGCAAACAAATTCACTAGTGGTCTCAGACATTTGGACCCCACTGTATATATAATACATAATTAAAATGCTTGATAACTTAATTAGCTTTTTTTTTTTCTTTTTTTTTTAAATATAGAATGCAATTAATATTTTTCCCAATAATTACATTCTCTTCCTGCTTTCAGTTTGTGTTTGTTTACTATGTGCCCAGGACAGGTTCTCAGTGTGAGGCTGAATGCAAAGCCATGATGCTTTAGTAAGAAACAACAATCTGTCAGCAACATGAGTGACAGTGTCATGTGATGCTGTGAGGTGGAGCTTCATGAAATTTGATGTTACTATATTAGAGTACAGAAATGCCTCAGAGTAGTTTTATTTAGCTAAGACCATTCATCATGTTCACTATTATATTCATGTGTCTGTGGCTTTCACTAGGTGAGTTAACATTGACTTTTTATATAAATATTGCATAAATATTAAATGTTGAATTAATGATTAAGTAGTCTGTGTGGTGTTAGAAAAAAGCAGAATGTGAGACTTATTTAACTCTTGCTTGATCCACACATGTAATGGTTAAAAACATTATGTTCTCTTCTCTATGACAGATGACTCCATGGCAGATTCAATAGAGCCACTTTTCCCTCATAAAGATATAGGTGAAGGTGATAATGTTACTCTGTCCTGCAGTTACAAAAAATTCAGTGGTACAGTAAACTACCTGCACTGGTACAGGCAATATCCAAAATCTACACCCAAGTTCCTTCTTTTTATTGATCCAAGTGGATTTAAAAGTAACTCCATCCCACCACGTCTGTCTGCTGACATTGATAAAAATGATAAACAAGTGGATCTGCTCATCTCCTCTGCTGCTGTATCAGACTCTGCACTATACTACTGTGCTCTGCAGCCCACAGTGACAGGAAATCCATCTGCACTGTACAAAAACCTTGACCCGGTTTTTATTGTGATACTGGAGCCTGCTCAACAGCTAAAGTTCAAAATGCATGGTAGGAGACCAGGAAACCTGCTACTTTTTAGCGTATTCTTTCTTTCTCTTTCCCTCTGGGTAAAATAGCTCTGACCCGTCAAAGCATGGACAAGACCTGTGCTGTGGTATCTGGAACCAAGAAGTAAAGTTGCAAAGTAGGGCCTCCATGGATTGGACTTGTTTGTCCAGCACATCCCACAGATGCTCGATTGGATATAGATATGTGGAATTTGGAGGCCAAGTCAACACTTTGAACTCTTTATGTTCCTCAAACCATTCCTGAACAATTCTTGCAGTGTGGCAGCATTAACCTGCTGAAAGAGGCAACAGCATTTAGGGCATACCGTTGCCATGAAGGAGTATACTCGGGCTGCAACAATGTTATATAATAACATCCACATGAATGCCAGGACCCACGGTTTCCCAGCATAACATTGCCCAGAGCATCACACTGTCTCCCCCAGATTGCATTCTTCCCATAGTACTTATCCTCCCCATGTATGTAATGCACATGCGCCCAGCTGTCCACATGATGTAAAAGAAAATGTGATTCACCAGACCAGGCCACCTTCTTCCATTACTCCATTCCAGTTCTGATGCTCATGTGCCCATTGTATGTGCTTTCAGCAGCAGACAGGGGTCAGCATGCTGTGTGTTCTGACACCTTTCTATCATAGCCACCATTAACTATTTCAGCAATTTGTGCTACAGAAGCTATTCTGTGGGACCAGATGGCTAGCCTTCGCTCCTCATGCGCATCACTAAGCCTTGGGAACTCATGATCCTGTCCCCAGTTCTTCCTTGGACCAATTTTTGTAGGTAATATCCACTGCATACTGGGAACACCCCACAAGACCTTTTGTCAAGGTCGCACTGATACTTACATTTTTCCTGCTTCAGACACACAAAATTTGAGAAGGTTATTATATATATATATATATATATATATCACTTGATTTAACCATGATGACCATCTTTTTGTCAAAGCACACAGCAAATCGTTATGTTTATGGAAACCTCAATATCTTAGCTCAGGATGGTCCTAGCTCCTTGGAACAAAAAACTGATTTCTGAAGCACATTTCAAGGTACATTTGCATTTTACACATACTTGTTCCTCATGCTTAGAACTTATGTCCAACTTATGATTGACTAAAAGGGTGCCAATACTTGTTGCACGCCTGTATTTAACAAAGATTCTTATTTTTGATAAACCTCGGTTTTTTGTTTGCAATTGTTTTATATCAATGAGATCAAAAGATTAAACAATAAAGACAGTGTTCTCATATTTAACAAGGGTGCCAATATTAGTGGAGGGCACTGTATATTCCACTGGTTACAGAGCTAGGGCTAGTAGAAATATGGGTAAAAGCCAACTTTATTCATGCAGTTTGAGAAATGAACAGATGTAATATAAGAATAACAAATAATGGTAACTCTTTATATTAAGGTTCCCTTTGTAAAGCATTTATAAAGGTATTCAATAATGTGTAATAACTCATTTACAATTGAATTATAAATCATTGATAGAACTGCATGAATAAAAAAGGTGACTAATGAATACCTGCCAAATAGTGATCCATATTTAATTCACGTTATAAATGCGTAATAAATGTATTTATTCATATTTATTTGCCTCAAATCCAGATTCATGATTATTATGATGTTAATTGCAAAATAGACTGTTATAGTGAGACTGAAGAGTGTTGTATTGGTTTTTGTTATTCTAATATCTCACGACTCATGTCACTTTTCCAATCATGTTGCCTACCACACTGAAAAAATAAATATATATATTGTCCCTAATTACATTCAACATTATTAAATTGTACTCATTTAATTAATTAAAAATATATAAATATATATTAATTGGTTTTTATGCATATCACATGTGTTTTGAACCAAGTTATGTGAATTAATTAAAGTCAGTTAGAAAAAAATATGATGGTTTCATTTGAGGCCCTCTCTGCACGTGCGTATTAATATAACACATGAGCAGTTTCCTTGGTATTTCCGGTACCACACGGTGTGAATTGAAGACCATTCCACTTATGGAGTTTCATCATACCATCAATTTGCACAGTAAGTAAGATGTATTTCATATTATGCAGTACCATTCATTACAGTAAACAGTCTGTTGATTAATTAAAGAAAATATTAGTGCTGACTCATAATATAATATGCTAAACATTAAAGCATTCACATTGTAAGTTACAGAGTTTTTTTGTAGTGTAGGTCAACATTGCACGTGAAGTCACATGCATGTGAGTATGCATGCATTTGTAGCATGTGGGAGAGATTGTGCCTGCTTGTACTTTGCCAGTGAACGATTGTGTGTGTGTTTGTCCACTGTAGAATGTTTTTACTATGTGACGAATTTCCAGTTTTATTCCTATTTGATCACAATATAGTGTTGGGATTTATGAATCTTTTCAGAGACACAACAAGCTCACGATAGAGTTCGGGAATGTGACGTCAACCAAAGAGACACAAGGCATTCTGCGACTTTAGGACACGGAAGCATGGTAGAGACTGAGTAGTACTGGAGTTAGACAATGGTGTTTGCATTATTTAACTTCAAAATACATTGAAATGGTAAATGCTTGTTGTGTTATCGACTGCCATACCATTCGCATGACCGCAGTGGAAACGATATTGAAAATGGAGTGCGATTTTTCAGCATTCCAGCTTGGAAGCAACACAAAAGAACTCATGTCACTGAGTTAACAAATCGAAAACTTCAGAGTCAGAGAGATAGTAGATGTCAAAACGTAAATAAACTTTATTGAACCAATAAAGTTAGACAGGCTGTGGAAAGTCTAAAATATGCAAACACACACAGCCCTTTTTTTTATACTCATCTCCACAGCGTACTCATCTTACACAGGGTTTTTGCCTTTTCTCATTAAAAGAGACCAATCTTCTTAACCACAATTAATTATTCATGTCTGTATGTTATCTTAAATTTGTGGAGCATGCGCAGGTAGTTGTTTATCTTGAAACGGTGTTAGGAAGACATGGTTTCTTTAAAAAAAAAAAAATAGGTTTCACTCACTCAGAGTCTTTGGGTTTTTTTTTTGTTTCTCCGTGACCTTGACCAACATTCCCTTCTTTGGCTGAAACCTACCTCCCCTCCTAAGGCCCTATCCTAACTCGTTAATTGGTATCTGGCCTCAAAGTTATTTACTTCTGTGGAGGAAGATATAGGCTGGTACAGAAAAACAATTATTGTACAGTAAGTCACAGAATTCATCTAACTCAATACACACTTAGAATATAACATGATCAAACATTATTATGTGGCTTTAGATTATGTTTCTAAATATAGATTATACATATAGGTTATGCTTATTAATTAATATTGACTATTTGATTATGTGTAAGTAACAATTCTAAATGTTGGTTATACATATTGAATATACTTCATTAACATAACCAAATGGTATTTACACATATTGATTATACTTCATAAATATTTTCTGTATTGTAAGACAAACAAACATCATATTCAGCAATATTTCCTAACACACGTTCATGTGTTCATGGCATTTTCACACAAGGAAGTTATTATACAATCACCTATAACTTTTATTTGGTTATGGCTAGTAATGTAAATGTGCTGTAGAGTTGTTGCTACACAGCTAACTTTGTACAACTAGCTGGCTCCATAGATACATAACAAATAAAATAAATTCTGTCCTTTTTTCAGGAAAACCAGACTATGAAATGCTAGAGCGTCATCCTGACTGGATACCGTCATTACACCTCGGGCACACAGACGTCAAAGCAATGATGATGCTGCACCAACAGAGGTCAGAAATGGATGATGCTGCACCATCAGATGAAGCACCAAAGGATAACATTGGAGAACAGCACAACTGATTTAAAATCATCAATCAGTTACCAATCAAAAAACAATGTCTAATAACTTCTTATTATGTTTCTTTTTATTTGAATATAGGGTATACAAAGAGATGACTTCTTGAAAGACATGGCAAATACCACCATGGCTATTTGTGTCATTAGAAAGGAAGGAGGAGATCTTGGACACTTTTGAATTGTTGTTGATGGGGTCATAATTCTCGACTACATCAGATCTGTTGCAGTGATGTGGGGTGCAATCTATGTCCTTAATTTGGCATACCCAAAAGAGCTCAAATACTACTATGAATTTATTCAGAAAGTCCTTATGCAGATGAATTCTGAAAGGTTCTTCCCTACACTTCTAGGACTGAAAAACTAAATAAGTGCTGTAATTTTACTACAGGCACTGATGTTCAGGTTCATACTATACAAACTGCAATTTGTTACATGAAATGTAAGCACTTTGTTGTTAACTGTTGCTATTACTATATTGTGGCTGGTTACTTATGTGGCCAATTTAACAATTGTATAGTTTAAGCACTGTTGTTTCAATGATGCACAAAGAAATGTTATGTAGCCTTTTTCCACCTGTGAATTTTTTACTTTTTGTGGTTATTTTATGAATGTGCAATTTGTTCTTATAAATGTCTGAAGTGTTTTAGCAGTTTTTTAAATGCAGTTTTTGCATTAAAAAAGTGTATTGCGCAGTCCGTACAGGATTTCACAGAACCATTTATTTATGAGCTATAAATGTTAGTAGCCTGTGAAAGCGTACCTTAATGTAAAGTGGATGCCTGTGGACCATTTATTCATGACTTATAAACGTTAGTAATCTGTGAAAGTGCACCTTAGTGTAAAGTGGATGCCTGTGAGCTAATAATTCATGAGTTATAAATATTAGTAACCTGTGAGAGTGTATCTTAATATAAAGTGGACGCCTGTGAACCATTTATACATGAGTTATAAACAGGTGTCCACTTTACATTAATGGCTCACTATTTGGCAGGTATTTCATTAGCGTGACACTTTTTATTCATGCCGTTATAACTGCCTATCAATGATTTATATTGCACTTGTAAATGAGTTATTACTCATTAATGAACACCTTTATAAATGCTTTACAAAGGGAACCTTGATGTAAAGTGTTACCCAAATAATAATAATAATAATAATAATAATAATAATAATAATAATAATAATAATAATAATATATTGGTATGTAAAAGAGCATGAATGTGTGTGTGATTGTGTGCCCTGCGATGGATTGGCTTGCCAGTCCAGGGTGTTCCCCGCCTTGTGCCCCATGCCCCCGGGGATAGGCTACAGGTCCCCCACAACAAAGTAAGGATAAGTGGTACAGAAAATTATTACTGAATTATTTTACAGGATTACTGAAAAAAAAACATCGAAACTACAGAGGTTAAATCTTGGGAGATAAAACAGCCTCTAACTCCAAAAGATATGTTTAAGAGGTGAAGTCGGATGCAGGGAGTTGATCAGCAACAGTGTAATAGTTCTGTGTTGTACTGGTGATGCTTGCTGATATTGTGAAGTGATTATCTGTACAAAGTTATGGTAAAACAGCAGCACTTCCTGGGTGTGACCTTCTAGAAACGTGTTCCCTCATCTGTAAAGTACAGCACTATTATACAGAATCCTCATAGAGCTGTGTTCAGAAATGTCTCAACTATACAACTTACTGTACATAGTGAGATACAAACCACTTTTTCTCACTGTAACAAAAGGTAATTTATTTTCATCAGTTAATTTATTGTGTTAATTCAGAACCATGTTTGAAGCATTACGGTATTCCTTTCTGAAGATGATGTTTTGGTTTGTTTACAAAAATACTTCACAGATATATTTCTTTATGCTCTTCTTTACAACAGGCAGTTTTGCAGATGAAATCAGGCCGACAGATGAAGATGCCAACATTGTCAGGCACGAAAAAGAAACTGTTACTCTGAAATGTTCATATGAGTCAAGCAGTGAATACATTTATCTTTACTGGTACAAACAATATCCTAACAGCGCACCACAGTTTTTACTGTATAAAGGCGCAAGGTCATATAGTTCTCATGAACGCAAGGCCACTGACACTCGGTTAGAGACAAAAACAAGCGGAGACTCTACTGAACTTACTATAAGAGGTCTAAAGCTCTCAGATTCTGCACTCTATCACTGTGGTCTCAGAATAGGATCACAGTGATACAGAGTCAATAAAAGGCTGTACAAAAACCTAAAAATGGTTTATATCAAATTTCTTAAACCACTGAAGATTAAAGTAACTCCCTGCCAATTTGTTAACCACAGAGACAAATAACATTTGTGGTAACATATGCAGCTGAAAGAAAAAGAGGAATAAAGAACACAACAACTACATATTAATCACTGTGAATTCACAAATCTACATTTTTCATTTTCCAAAATATATTTTAATGACACGTCAGGTTTTCCCCACAACCCACTGTAATCAATTTTCATTCATTTGCTCATTTGTGTGTTATTATGCATGTAGGTGTGTATGTACAAACAAATGTGAGTTTGATTGTAAAGATAGAGATATATAAGAAAACTTTCAGTGGAATTTGCTTTTACTTGTTTCACGACAAGATCTGACTGTGAAGAGCTTTGTTGAATAAGGGTCATGTTTATATATAAGTATTATCTAAAACATAGTTCTGTGAACAATTGATGATGACTCCAGCCTTTTTAGCTTTTAGTAACTTGAGCTCAAACTTGAACAGGGGTACATGGCACTGTGAAGCAGCAATGCTACCTTCTGCCTCCAACTGATATAATATCAAATTAAATGAGGTTTGCGTTTACAGAATTATAAGTGTAGGGACTGATGAAAGAATTGACATGACTACACCTAATTATATGAGGGTGGGGCTAGATGTGTACAGAGACAGCACTGCCATTCATATCTACTGAAAGAGAGACACTCAGAACAAACATGTTAATCTTCCTCTCTGTTTTCATAGCAGTTACCAATGTTGGTAAGTCATTTATATTATTTTAGGTGATTTTATTTTCATATTTAAAAAAAGTTCATTTTCAATGTTGAATGTAGATGTATTAGGTCATGATACAGACATAGACAAAAATTATTTTTATGAGAGATCTGAACTTACATTGAGGTAAACCATGTTACTTATCCACTCTGTAACACCTGTTATAAATATCAATAAGTATATATTATACATGACATACAAAATTCCATTTTAATGTTTTAAGTAAGTAACATTAAACTGTTATTCAAGCAGAGGCTGGTGATGAGCACATTAATCCAGTCCAAACTATCATCACTTCACTTGAAGGCAGCAACACCAGATTGATCTGCAAATATGATGAATCAGCTTACAATCTCCACTGGTATCGACAAAAACCTCAATCAGGACCAGAGTTTCTTCTGCTGATTCAAAAATCCACAGAGTTTATTACTAGGGATAAAGAACCTCACCCAGGGCTATCCATCAAACTTCATAAAAATGAAAGCATAGTAGTTTTGGACCTCTCTTCTGCTTCAATATCAGACTCTTCACTATATTACTATGCCATGGAGCCCACAGTAACAGGAAACTACACAGTACAAAAACTCCTTCTTAGGAGAAAAGTAAATAGTTGAAAATTTTTGTCAGGAGGGGGAGCTATTTGGCTTTTGTCATTCAAATAAATTTTCCTTTTTCAATTTCCAGTCTTTGATGTTGGAGCAACTTTGAATTTCTATGCTGATTATGCTTGCATAATCTTATTTTAAAAAATGTAAATCACCTTTCCGGATATTAAGAAAGTTTATTTCTTTAATTAACTTCTTATGACCAGAGATGTCCATAATACCATAACACATACTGTAATACCCAAAATGTCCCAACAAATTTATGCTGTTTGTGTTATATATATATATATATATATATATATATATATATATATATATATATATATATATATATATATATAAACAAATATATATATATATATATATATATATATATATATATATATATATATATATAAACAAATATATATATATGAATTAATTATTTAAAAAGAGATACTTTGAGGTAATATACTACAGAATATACTGTATGTGCAAGCTTATTAAAATATATATTAATGAGATGAGTTTAATAGTGAAATGCTTTCATTTAAAAATGGTAAATGTATTCACTCATGGCCATTGTTAACTGCTGTGTATATACATTTGATGTATTCACTTTGCGAGCTTATAGGCTTTACTGTAATATGCCAGGAAAAAAACACATTAAGATAAATAATGTAATTGCAAATGAGTGAGAAAGGAACAATAAAATATAAGTAAGAACAGTACAAAGTACAATACAATAAAAGGCCAATACATTCTCATCCATTAAGCACAGTATAGAGGTGAAACTCAAGAAAGTACATACAGTGCCCTCCACTAATATTGGCGCCCTTGCTAAAAATAAACAAATAAGGCTCTGAAAATTTGTTTTATTGTTTAACCTTAAGATCTTTTGTTTAGAAAATTCACAAAAATACTCTTCTCTCTATGATATCAAACAATTGAAAACACAACACAGGTTTCTCCAAAAAACATATTTGTTAAATATAGGTGTGCAAGAATTATTGGCACCCTTTTAGTCCATACATTGTGCTACCTCCATTTAGCAAGATAACAGCTCTGAATCTTTTCAATTCAATTCAATTCAATTTTATTTGTATAGCGCTTTTTACAATAGACATTGTCTCAAAGCAGCTTTACAGAAATATCAACATGGTATACAGATATTAAAGGTGCGAATTTATCCCAACTGAGCAAGCCACTGAGTGGCGACGGTGGCAAGGAAAAACTCCCTAAGATGTTTTAAGAGGAAGAAACCTTGAGAGGAACCCGACTCATAAATTCATCTTCTCCTATAATGCCTGATGAGGTTGGAGAATACATTTAATTCACCATGCAGGTTTTCTATGGGTTTCATTCAATTGTTACGGCTCTATCTCATGCTCTGTCTTCCATGTCTGGCTCTCCGCTTGCGTCGCAACTCCTATTACCACTATGGAAAGCCAAAACACCCTCTGTGAATCCAAGGAGCCAGTATGGGGTTCCATTGCACCAAAAACAGAGAGCAGCTCTCAAGCATATAAAGAGCTGCATGAGGTGATTACTAGGGCAGTTGAAAAACTAAATATAGACTGGCCTGGAAAAGAGAAAGTGGTTTGTAGCACACTGGATGAGTGCTTCCTTCCCAATGAAAATAAATCTCTCTCACACAGCAGAAAACTCCCCTTTATTCCAGAAGTGCACGCTTCTGGGGGAAACCATACACTAGCCATATTTAAAACCCCGCAATGTCTGATTACTCGGCCGTCCTGAGGAGTGAGCAGCACGGCTATTTAGCTACGCCAAAGGTGGAGGAGGCACTTGTGAGCCACCTCTATCCATCATCGGCAGGTAATTTAGCGGGGCCGGCTTTGCCCTCCAAGCCATGTAAGGCCACCTCGGTGTTGGTGGGCAAAGCCTATGAGGTCTTGCTTGTGGGTCACTGCATACAATGGCAGTGTTGCAGGCCTACCAAGCAGACCTGCTAAGTGAGCTCGACACTGGGAAGGGAATTCTCCCTCATCTGGAGTGGCATATACATCGCCTGGAAACGCAGGCCATATTTCTAGCACTCAAATTCTTTCTTCCTCAATTGAGAGGCCACCATGTGTTAGTTGTAATAGAAAACACAGCAGTGTATCAACCACCAGGGAGGGTTATGTTCACAGCCACTGTTCAGGCAGGCGCAACTAATTCTTTTCTGGGAAGAGGGAAGGTTCTTGTCAGTGAGTGCAATATACATTCCAGGCAGCTGAAAATGTGGGGGCAGACATCCTTTAAAGGCAGGCCCAGGGGTTGGAGGCTCCATTCACAAGTCGTGCAGTCCATATGGAGGAGGTTCAGACAAGCGGAAGTTGCCTCCAAAGAGACAACACACTGCCCGCTGTGGTCCGCACTCATTCCTCCCGCACCATTAGGGCTGGATGCTATGGTGCACATGTGGCCGAGGTCGCATATATATGCTTTTCCCCCGATCACTCTGCTCCCACAAGTTTTAGCGAGAGTTCGCCAAGACTGTGTACGTCTGCTGCTAGTAGCACCTTATTGGCCAGCTCAAATATGGTTCTTAGCGATAATATGCCTTCTAGACAGCACTCCTTGGGAGATTCCCATCCACAGGGATCTTCTGTCTCAAGTCAGAGGCCATTATAATATATATATATATATATATATATATATATATATATATATATATATATATATATATATATATATATATATATTTCATGTGACAACACTGAAGAAATGACACTTTGCTACAATGTAAAGTAGTGAGTGTACAGCTTGTGTAACAGTGTAAATTTGCTGTCCCCTCAAAATAACTCAACACACAGCCATTAATGTCTAAACTGCTGGCAACAAATTCCGTTTGTACTTCGTCTTTCGTCTGTCCCACGCCTTCTGGATAGTTTGTCCGCACTTGTCTCCACCCAGGTATTGTAACAAATATTGGCACCCTTGGTAAATATGAGCAAATAAGGTTGTGAAAAATTACCTTTATTTTTTAACCTTTTGTTCAAAAAAATTCACAAAAATATTCTGCTCTCAAGGATATCAAACAATTGCAAACACAACACATGTTTATTAAAAAAAAAATCTTTGTTAAGTATAGACAATGCATGTTATGTTAAGCATAGACAATGATTGGCACTACTATGAATTCATCTGAGAAAAATATATTTGAAGTATATTTCCATTGATATTTTATTTTTTTTAGTACACTTGGGTGACAAGGAATAGTAAATTGATCAACCATGTCTTCCTGTTAAACATGGGTATAAATATGAGGTAACACATAGTCATTCAAAATAATGGTTAAGACCAATGAATATAGCTGTGATGTGCAGCAAAAGGTTCTTGAGCTTCACACAATGAGAAGTGACTATAACAATATAGCAAAAGCATTGAAAATGCCCATTTCCACCATACATCCACCCATTTTCTGTACCACTGGGTGGCAGGAAACCTCTAGCCTTTCCCAGGCGCATGGGGCACAAGACAGGGGACACCCTGAATGGGGTGTCCATCGCAGGGCACAATCACACACACAATCACACACCCATTCATACCCTATGGACACTTTCGGACATGTCAATCATGCCTACAATGCTTGTCTTTGTACTGGGTGAGGAAACCAGAGTACCCGGAGAAAAACCCCCAAAGCACAGCGAGAACATGCAAACTCTGCACAATCAAGGCTACTGTGGGAATCGAACCCTCAACCCTGGAGGTGTGAGGCAAGCACGCTAACCACTAAGACACCATTATGCCCATTTCCACCATCAGGGCAATAATTAAGAAGTTCCAGTCAACTGGAAATGTTATGAATCAACCTGGAATTGGACGTGTGTCTGTATTGTCTCAACACACTCTGAAGAGGATGGTTCAAGTGGCCAAAAAATCTCAAAGGATCACAGCTGGAGAATTACAGAAGTTAGTTGTACCTTGCGGTTAGAAAGTCTCCAAAACTACAATCCAAAGTCAAATAAAACACAAAAAATTGTTTGGAAGGGTTTCAAGAAAAAAAGCCTCTACTTTACTCTCATCCAAATACAAGCTCACACATCTTCAGTTTGTCAGACCCTACTGGAACTTCAAATGGGATCAGGTTCTATACAAATTTGTTGACTAAAGGCCAATGTTTCCTTTATACTGCATAATCATTATAACACATAATTGTGTAATACTTTTTCTCACTAGAACTGTGATTCAAATTTTGATGACTAGATATTTTCACAGGTCAATATTTGTAAGACCACAGTTTCCCAAACCTAGTCCAGGAGAACACCCTGTACTGCATATTGTAGTGTTTTCTTGGGGTGTATTTCTTGATAATGCTGGATCGTAGTGAATATTGAATTTCTAAACTAAAGACATATGTTACGTATAAGCCATATTTGCAAGTGTTTCCCAAAAGCCTTCATTATCAGAAATTTACCAAACATGACGTTAGTTCTTTACTGACTCTTTCCCAGCCAAGTGTGGCCAAAGAGGCTAAGTGTAAATTTAATAGATGTTTTAGTGATTTAAACTGCAAAAATAGACATTGATAGACAGTATTATAAATGGTGGATGATGGCATAAGTGTAATAATTTAATATTAGAAATAATACAAACAGAAATTACATTCTTTGGAAGAGACAGTATATGTTATTATTATACTCTAAATGGCATGTGGGCATGCTTGCAATGCAAGTTGATCTTAGAAGTACAATATGAAAGGTGTATAAATGTGATCAGGACGGTTGCCCAGAAGAGCAAGGAACCTTTCTGGGATACGAGACTGCTCTCTTCCTGGGACACGAGAACACTTTCCTTCTAGGATACAAGACCGCACTCTTTCTGGGATATGAGAGTGCTCTCTGTCTGGGATGAGTTGAAAGCAAATGCTAAAGCTACCTCACAAGGCACTAAGGGAGTGTGGCTGAGAAACAGCAAATGCCAATAACAAACATGAGTGCCATTACCTGTGGAACTAGCATGGGATCTACAGTGAATTATAATGTGATTATGTCATAATTTTCACTAAATATGCGACTGGATACAGTTATCAAGTAAATATTATTGAAATATGGTACAAGGACAGTGTGTGAATCTGGTGTTACTGTTCCATACCCAACATTTAAATGTTGTTTGTAACAATGCTAACACTATTGAGTATATGTGGAAAATGCGGAGTGTAAACGGCAGTCATTAAAAGCAACCGCAATTAGACACTCTGATGTAAACACTTAGCTCCCTAGTATCTTTGTAATTTGTGTCCAAATATGTATTTATAAACATAGTACAAACCAGTATGAAAACTATGCTAAGCGCTATCTACAACAGCACAATATCTATCTAACTATCTACATATAGACACACGTAGCAGTATAACAGTTTATTAATTTGTATTTAATATTATTGTGGCTTATTAATGTCATTAGAGAAAGACTGGAGAAAAGAACTTTGATCATAATAGAAAAGAAACAAACATCTTTTAAACAGAATTTAACTAAAAGCACACATAATGTTATGTTGCACTTTTGTTAAAAATGTAAAATTCTGTTTAGTGTTGGAATGTGGCAAAGTAAAATCAAAGTGTCACAGTAACAGGAAACCCTTAATTGGTGTTTATTACAATTCTGTTCTTTGTTACCTTACAGTCTAGTTACAGTAGGGGTATAACATTAAGTCTGGGGCAGATGTTGTGTTCTCTCAATGTACTGTAAATTGGGGAATATCCTCTAGGGGGAGTTGTTCACCAGATGTCCAGATAGACCGAGTGTCTCCTCACTGCAGCCTGTAGCACGATAACATATTGGATTACATCCAGTACATACTGGATGTATAACCCCAACCATAACCCTAACCATAATGCTAGTGTTACTTCTTTAAAGGCTTTAAACAAGTAGGCTGTAGTAGATGAGTTTTTCCTGCCATTTAATGTCCCCAACAACCTCCCATTTAACCACTTGTTAGCAAATGCCTTTTTCAAGACACGTAAAAGCTTAACAAAATCACAAGTTTGATATTACTGATGTATTTTACGTCATAGAATAAAACATGAATATATCTTACAGTGAGGGAAAAAAGTATTTGATCCCCTGCTGATTTTGTACGTTTGCCCGCTGACAAAGAAATGATCATTCTATAATTTTAATGGTAGATGTATGTGAACAGTGAGAGACAGAATAACAACAACAAAAAATCCAGAAAAACGCATGTCAAAAATGTTATACATTGATTTGCATTTTAATGAGGGAAATAAGTATTTGACCTCCTCTCAATCAGAAAGATTTCTGGCTCCCAGGTGTCTTTTATACAGGTAATGAGCTGAGATTAGCAGCACACTCTTAAAGGGAGTGCTCCTAATCTCAGCTTGTTACCTGTATAAAAGACACCTGTACACAGAAGCAATCAATCAATCAGATTCCAAACTCTCCACCATGGCCAAGACCAAAGAGCTCTCCAAGGATGTCAGGGACAAGATTGTAGACCTACACAAGTCTGGAATGGGCTACAAGACCATTGCCAAGCAGCTTGGTGCGAAGTTGACAACAGTTGGTGCGATTATTCGCAAATGGAAGAAACACAAAAGAACTGTCAATCTCCCTCGGCCTGGGGCTCCATGCAAGATCTCACCTCGTGGAGTTGCAACGATCATGAGAACAGTGAGGAATCAGCCCAGAACAACACGGGAGGATCTTGTCAATGATCTCAAGACAGCTAAGACCATAGTCACCAAGAAAACAATTGGTAACACACTACGTCGTGAAGGACTGAAATCCTGCAGCTCCCGCAAGGTCCCCCTGCTCTAGAAAGCACATATACATGCCCATCTGAAGTTTGCCAATAAACATCTGAATGATTCAGAGGACAACTGGGTGAAAGTGTTGTGGTCAGATGAGACCAAAATGGAGCTCTTTGGCATCAGCTCAACTCGCCGTGTTTGGAGGAGGAGGAATGCTGCCTATGACCCCAAGAACACCATCCCCACCGTCAAACATGGAGGTGGAAACATTATGCTTTGGGGGTGTTTTTCTGATAAGGGGACAGGACAACTTCACCGCATCAAAGGGACGATGGACGGGGCCATGTACCGTCAAATCTTGGGTGAGAACCTCCTTCCCTCAGCCAGGGCATTGAAAATGGGTCGTGGATGGGTATTCCAGCATGACAATGACCCAAAACACACGGCCAAGGCAAAAAGGAGTGGCTCCAGAAGAAGCACATTAAGGTCCTGGAGTGGCCTAGCCAGTCTCCAGACCTTAATCCCATAGAAAATCTGTGGAGGGAGCTGAAGGTTCGAGTTGCCAAACGTCAGCCTTGAAACCTTAATGACTTGGAGAAGATCTGCAAAGAGGAGTGGGACAAAATTCCTCCTGAGATGTGTGCAAACCTGGTGGCCAACTACAAGAAACGTCTGACCTCTGTGATTGCCAACAAGGGTTTTGCCACCAAGTACTAAGTCATGTTTTGCAGAGGGGTCAAATACTTATTTCCCTCATTAAAATGCAAATCAATTTATAACATTTTTGACATGCGTTTTTCTGGATTTTCTTGTTGTTATTCTGTCTCTCACTGTTCAAATAAATCTACCTTTAAAATTATAGACTGATCATTTCTTTGTCAGTAACCACAGACCTAATTTAACCAAAATCGGCATCTTTTTCGTGCATGACACTGATTACTCTCAGAAACCCCTGACTTTTCAGCCACCATTGAAACGGTCTCATGTGCAATAGGCCCAACAGTATGATGTTGGCTGCTGCTGCCATAAGCCTCAACAGTCTCTTGTAGAGACTGGAGGGGATGCCCAGATCCAGCTTTATCTTGCTCAATGTTGTCAAAGCTCTCTGACTGAGAAGACTGAAAACTTGGGACAGCCTTGGCTAGGGGAGGTCCTTCACTAGTACTGGGGGCTAACTGCCCTAACAACCTCATGTTCCCTGATACATCCCTAGGAACTGGAAGGAACTGGCTGAACGCCACCATTTGCTGTTTTGCCTCGCAAAACCTGTCAGCGATGGCATTAACTGCTCCTCCAAACAGGCCGGAAGGTTTTACAGGGGCGTCCAGCAAGGAGACCTTATCTTTGTCCTACATCCCTGAGAGGTTCAGCCATAGGTGCCTCTCTGCCACAACCAAGCTACTCATTGAATAGCCGATATGATGGGCCGTTTGTTTGGTCACCCGGAGAGATAAATTTGTGGCGTAGCGCAGCTCTGCCACTGCCTCGGGCCCAATTCCCTCCCCAGTATCGAGCTCACTCAGCAGGTCTGCTTGGTAGGCCTGCAACACTGCCATTGTATGCAGTGACCCACAAGCAAGACCCACTGCCGCATAGGCTTTGCCCAGCAACACCGAGGTGGCCTTACAAGGCTTGGAATGTAAAGTTGGCCTCCCTAAATTACCTGCCATCAATGGAGAGAGGTGGCTCGCAAGTGCCTCCTCCACCTTTGGCATCGCTAAATAGCCATGCTGTTCACTCCCCATGATGGCTGAATAATCAGATCACCGGTTCTGGGGTTATAAACACAGCTAGTGTATGGTTTTCTCCAGAAGTGTGATATCTCATCATTCACTTCTGGAAAAAAGAGGAGTTTCCTGCGATGTGAAGGAGATTTATGTTTATTTTCACCGGAGAGGAAGCGCTCATCCAGCCTGTTACGAGCCACTTCCTCTTCCCCGGGCCAGTCTATATTCAACTTTTCAACTGCCCTAGTAATCACCTCAAGCAGCTCTTAATTTTGCTGTCGGTTTTTGGTGCAATGGCACCCTCTACCGACTCCTCGGAGTCAGCGAGGGTGTTTTGGCTTTCCATAGGGGAAGAAGGAGTCACGACACAAGCTCCAAAGTCAGGCGGAGGGCTGGACCTGGAAGACAGGGCAAGAGATAGTGCAACACTCATCTCTGGCTCCTCTTCAAAATCCATACGAGAGCCCCAGGACCTGAGCCGCCTGGCTGCCTCGGCAGCGGTTGGCCCAGATCCGCGAGGCTCTGAAATCCAACTCCCTTCGGATGAGAAGAGAGCAAGACACGAGCGGAACTGCCTAATCGTGAAATGTTCACAATGCCGACAGACCCCTCGAGGGCTGCCGTCGCATGCTGCATGCCCAAACACTTCACACAGAAAGCGTGACTGTCTCCTCCCGTGATGAAATGGGAGCAAGGCGTAAAACAGTTTCTGAATTCTTGCTCGCTCATTCTTTCTTTCTCTTTTCTTTTCTTTTTAAAAAGGCATAGAAAAGTTTAGAGATTTTGAGAAAATATAGAGTAGAAATCATGTGTCTTTTTGTCACACAAACAGACATGCAGTCTCGCTGAAGATAATAAGGCTGGCGGCATGGTTCACAGGTGCCATATATATATCATGCAGTGCGCTTAATTGCCACGTCACCTGATCATGGCAGGCCTATAAGTAGAGGCATGATTTTACACAAGCTTCAGATACCGGTCACATGCGCAAGAGCGCTCCCATACTGTTAAGCTAAACGCAATGACGAATTTCCCTTTGAAAGGGAACTCAAAAGCTTCGCAATTTAGCATCATCTATGCCTTTAGATGAGACTGACCGAATGTGATGCTGATCTGATGAAATCTCTAGGAGGAGTACATTAAAGTACGAGGCCTGGAAATGCAAAAAACGGAGCAAAAATTATAGAGAAAAATCAAAATGGCTAAATTCCTGTCTAGTTTAGGGTATAGATTCAAGAGACGTTTTTGTACGCATTGGCATCTTACACATGTTTACCGAGTTTCTTCGGAATTTCAAATTTTTACCGAGGCACACATTGGTGAATTTAAATGACCAAATAAACATATCCTTTTGCCATACTTTAATAAGTGTGCCAAATATCCTGAGTTTTCAAGCATTCCAACGGTGTCAAATGTGCATTTAAAACATAGGGGGCGCTATAGACCCTATGAGGCACAAATATGATAAAAATCCAACATCACATCAATTGAGGTCGTAAGCCAAATGCAAATGCAAAGTTTCATGGATATTCAGCCATGTTAAGTCTCTCAAAACACCGCAGGAATCTTTGAAAATCCAACATTTTATCCAACATGGCCGACTTCCGACTTCCTCAGATACAACCATGCGAATTTTGTCGCACTTGATGAGAGCAATGACTGTGGTAAATCTTGTTCACATCAGAGCAACTTCATCCCGACCATTGCTTGCATTCGGGGGCACTGTGGAGCTCCTCGACCACACCTATGCCCATGCCCTACATAACTATTAAATTTCCAATGGTTCTGACGCATCTGCCAAGTTTTGTGACTTTTTCCACATTTATATGTTGTTAGGAGTGTATCATGATGTAAAACATGTAATTTTCAGTTGCCAGCAGGTGATGCTATGACTATAACTGAATATTGGCATGTAGATATCTTCAGGCTGGGACATTTGTCAAACATTTGTCAAACACGTGAAGTTTGAATTAGTATAATACTTACATTTTGTTAGGAGTGTGTCACGATGTAAAATGTATAATTTCCTGTTGCCAGCAGGTGACACTATGACTATTACTGAATATTGGCATGTAGATGTCTTCAGGCTTGGACATTTGTCAAACACGTGAAGTTTGGAGCAGATTGGACGTCCTATGTTTGAGTTATAACAACTTCCTTTTTCATGGTGAAACATAGAAATTTGTGAGAGCGCCACGCACATGTCGTGCAGCGAAAACTCAAAAGCTTCGCTATTTAGCATCATCTATGGCTTTAGATGAGACTGACTGAATGTGATGCCGATCTGATGAAATCTCTAGAGGAGTATGTTAAAGTACGAGGCCTGGAAATGGCAAAATCAGATAAAAAATTTTAGAGATAAATCAAAATGTCTGACTTCCTGTTGAATTTAGGGCATGAGTTCAAGAGACTTTTTTGTACGTATTGGCAGATTACACATGTTTACCAAATTTCCTACATGTAGGTGAAACATAGCGCGAGGCACAGATCGGTGAAATTTTGTAGGTGGCACTATCAAGCCATTTTGCCACACCTAAGTTAAATGACCAAATTGCTATCATTTTGCCATGCTTTAATAAGTATGCCAAATATCCTGAGTTTTCGAGCACTCCAAAGGTGTCAAATGTGCATTTAAAGCCAAGGGGGCGCTATGGAGCCTATGAGGCACAACTATGACAAACTCAACAGCACATCAATTAATGTCATAATACTTTAAGTCCAACTTAAGTCTCTCAAAAAACCACGGGAAAATTAGAAAATCCAACATTTCATCCAACATGGCCGACTTCCTGTTGGGCGGAGATACAACCATGTGACCTTTGTCGCACTTGATGAGAGCAATGACTATGGTAAATCTCGGGCACATTGGAGCAACTTCATCCCGACAATTGACTGCATTCGGGGGCGATATGGAGCTCCTCGGCCATGCCCATGCCCTACGTAACTATTAAATTTTCACCGGTTCTGACGCGTCTGCCAAGTTTCGTGAGTTTCCGGGTATGTTTAGGCCCTTAAAATCACACGAATGCATGAAAATAATAATAAACACCGGGAAAATAATTGGGCCCTGCACCTCCGGTGCATGCGCCCTCCGGTGGACACCGGAAGCGCGGCATCTTCGGTGATCGGGACCTAATAATAATCAACACCGGAAAAACAATAGGGCCCTGCACCGACGGTGCATACGCCCTCCGGTGGACACCGGAAGCACGGCCCCTTCGGTGCTCGGGCCCTAATAATAATAAACACCGGAAAAACAAATGGGCCCTGCACCTCCGGTGCATGCGCTCTCCGGTGGACACCGGAGGTGAGGCACCTTCAGTGCTCAGGCCCAAATAAACATGCCAAAAACAATACGGCCCTGCACCTCTGGTGCATGCGCCCTCCGGTGGACCCCGGAGGCGCAGCACCTTCGGTGCTCCGGCACTATTAATAAACATGTCAAAAACAATACGGCCCTGCACCTCTGGTGCATGCACCCTCCGGTGGGCACCGGAGGCACGGCACCTTCGGTGCTTGGGCCCCAATAATAAAAAATAATAATAATAATAAACGGAGAAGATCCAATAGGGCTTCGCACCAGCGGTTCTCGGGCCCTAATAAATGGAGCAGATCCAATAGGGCTTCGCACCAGTGGTGCTCAGGCCCTAATAATAATTAAAGCTGCAAGCAGCGATGAACGGGCCCTCTCAGCCAGGTGCACATTGGGGCTGCTCTGCCAGGGGAATGCCATTCCATTTTTTAGCACTTTTTAGCACTTATATGTTGTTAGGAGTGTATCACGATGTAAAACATGTAATTTCTTGCAGGCAGCAGATGGCACTATGACTATAACTGAATACTGGCATATAGATGTCTTCAATCCAGAATTAGTATAAAACATATGAAGTTTGCTGCAGAATGAACATTGAGTGTCTGAGTTAGTGTAAATCATGTCACTTCCTGTTGGCAGCAGGTGGTGCTATGACTGTAACTGAATATTGGGATGTATATAGGCTCCGGGCAGGTTTTGAACAAAACATGTGAAGTTTGGAGCAGATTGGACATGGTATGTTTGAGTTATAACAAGTTCCTGTTTCATAGCAGTAATAGCATGCTTTAGCCCTTAGCCAAGTGTTGCTAGCATGTTCTAACATGTTTTTAGCATGTAGCTACCATGTTTAGAATTTGCTGGCATATTTATCGTGTAAAATATGTAACTTCCTGGTGCCAGCAGGTGGCAGTATAATGTTCAATGAATATTGTTATGCAGACACATTCAGTGCAGGATTAGTATCAAATATGTGAAGTTTGGTGCAGATAGAACATTGAGTGTTTGAGTTAGTATAAATCATGTCACTTCCTGTTGGCAGCAGGCGGCATTATGACTATAACTGAATATTGCCATGTATATAGCCTCAGGCCAGGTTTTGTACAAAACATGTGAAGTTTGGTGCCGATTGAAGATTGTATTTCTGAGTTAGTATATAATATGTCAGTTCATGTTGCCAGCAGGTGGCGCTTTGACTATAACTGAACATCGGCATGTAGATGTCTTCAGGCCAGGACTTTTATCAAACTTGTGAAGTTTGGAGCAGAATGGACATTGTATGTTTGAGTTATAACAACTTCCTTTTTCATGGCGAAACATTAAAAGTTTTGCAATTTAGCATCATCAAGGCCTTGAAATTAGAGTAACCGAATATGATGTGATCCAATGAAATCTCTAGGGAGTTCGTTAAAGTATGAGGCCTAGAAATGGCAAAATCTGAGCGAAATTTTAGAGAAAATTCAAAATGGCTGACTTCCTGTTGACTTTAGGGCATCAGTTCAAGAGACTTTTTTGTACATATTGGCGGATTACACATGATTTCGTACAAGTAGGTGAAACTTATTTCAAGGCACATTCATTTGCGATTCATTTGAGAACAGGATAATAATAATAATAATAATAATAATAATAATAATAATAATAATAATACATACTTTTCTCTTAAATTTTTGCTCTGTTTTTTTTGCCATTTCCAGGCCTTGTACTTTAACAGACTTCTCATTTGTTATGATTAAGAATTCATAGTTGAATCAATGAATGCAAGTTGTCCAGTCCCTGACGCAGAAAGAAACTGCAAACCATAACATTTCCACCACCTGTCTTTGGTCTAGATATGAGAGGGGTATAAATAAGAAAGGTTCTGCCTGCACTTCTTAAGCAGATTCTAATCACTGGCACCCAGTCTTGAACACATGATTGTAATTTTATGGAATTGAAGGTTTGATAAATGTAGGGGTGTACTTACTCTTTCCATATGGCAGATCTCTTTTTCTTGATTTAAATTGTGAAAATGAATACAAAATGCCAATTTTATGTGTCATTTATACAGTCCATCAATGTTATTAAAAGGCACTGTTTCAAAGAGGATCAAAAGTTTGCTTGCCCAAATATATATAAAAAAGCCAACAATTTAAACGGGGTGTATTATTTTTTTACAGGACTGTTTAATAATTTATTGTTTTTATTGATTAAAATAAGAAATTATTAAACATTGCATAATTTTCCTGGTTATAGTTTGATTTTGCTTAAAATGTCCTCAGGACAGGTTTCCCATGTGAGGCTGGATGTAAAATCAGAATTCAGTAGCAACTCAACAATCTGACAGCAACACTGGTGACACTGTAATGTGATGCTGTGGGGTGGAGCTTCATGAAGCTTTATTATTTGAACATATCATAGTACAGAAAGACCTCAGACTATTTTCAGTTAGACCCTTCATCATGTTCACTATTATATTCATGTGTCTGTGGCTTTCACTAGGTGAGTTATCAATGACATTTTGCGATTTCATTAATTTTACGTGTTGAATTAGTGATTAATCAGTCTGTGTGGTGTTAAGGAAAACTAGAATGTGGGTCTGACTTATGTATTCATGTGTTGATTATGTAAAAGTTAAAACATTATGTTCTCTTCTCTATGACAGGTGACTCCATGGCAGATTCAATAAAGCCACTTTCAACTCATAAAGTTGTAGATGAAGATGATAATGTTACTCTGTCCTGCAGATACGAAACAACCATTGTTACAAACTACCTGCACTGGTACAGGCAATATCCAAAATCTAAACCTGAGTTCCTTCTTTATATTGCTGATCAAAGTGGAGATCTAAGTCTCAACATCCCTCCAAGAATGTCTGCTAAAGTTAACAAAAATAAAGAAGTGCATCTGCTCATCTCCTCTTCTGCTGTATCAGACTCTGCACTATATTACTGCACTGTACAAAAACCCGACACACTTTTCTGGTGATTTTGAGAAATTTCCAGGACTTTGTTAAAGGGATTCGCTCTTTCTCTTTCATGATTTATAGAGTTTATACAGTATTGTTGGCACATCTTAGATTACTTGGTGACAGTTCATTAATTCACTCATTCATTCATTCATAGTCAGTAGCCACTTTATTTATTTATTTATTTGTGATCTGGAACCTTTCCAGGACTTGCTAAATGATAAATTGTACTGAGATTATGATCACTCTGCTGATGCACATCACTGCTGCACTGCACAGCTCAAATCACATCTTCAAATTTGCTGATGAAACTACTGTGTTGAGCCTCATCAGCAAAATGACCAGCTGAAATCCGTAAGTAATTATACTTCCTATCTGTGTAAATTAATATCAGCTGGGTTAGTAAATTGATGGTCTATAAAAAGGCTTTTCGTGACTAAGGTGTCAGACAAGAAACATCACATGATGGGTAAAAGCGAAGAGCTCTCTAAAGACCTTTGCAACCTTACTGTTGCAAAACATATTGATGGAATCGGACACAGATGTATTTCAAAACTTCTGAATCCTCCAGTAAGCAGCATTGGGGCCATTATGTGCAAGTGGAAGCAACATCGCTTCGTCATGAACCGGCCATGCACAGGAGCTCCTCACAAGATTTCTGACCAGGGAGTCAGAAGAATAGTCAGAAGAGTAGCCCAAGAACCAATGACCACTCAGAAAGAGCTCCAGAAACACTTGGAGGCAGCAGGTACCATTGTCACAGAGAAAACAATAGGTAATGCACTACACTGCTCACACTCACGCCGTAGGACTCCATTACTAAAGAAAAGGCATGTCGAAGCTCATTTCAAGTTTGTCACTACTCATTTGTACAAGCCTATGAAATACTGGGAGAGTGTAGTCTGGTCAGACAAGAGCAAAATTTTACTTTTTGGCTGTCATACTACACACTATATTTGGAGAAGAAATGGCACTGCACATCACCCTAAAAACACTATACCAACAGTGAAGTTTGTAGGTGGAGGCATCATTTTGTGGGGCTGTTTTTCATCATATGGTGCTGGCAGACTTCTTATAATTAAAGGAACAATGAATGGAGCACTTTACCAAGAGATTCTTGAGAAGAATCTGCTGCCATCCACTAGGATGATGATGAGATGTGGGTGGACCTTCCAGCTGGACAACGATCTCCAGCAAAGGAAACTCTCAATTGGTTTCAGAGAAAAAAAAAATCAAGGCTTCAGAATGGACCAGTCAATCACCTGACTTGAATCCAATTGAACAAGATTTAGGCTCCAGAGGCAAGACCGAAGATGGCCTTCAGCATGGCAAATGGCCACTGGCAATACCGGGTTCTCCCCTTTGGGCTCCAAGGGGCACCCGCAACGTTCCAGCGACTGATGGACATTGTCATGCGATGTGGTCATCCATTCCTCCACCTGGTCGGACCACCTGTTCCACCTGGGGGAGGTCTTGAAAGGTCTGCAGAGGCTGAGCGGGCCTTCCAAGCCCTGAAAGAAGCCCTCACCAGCGCCCCAGTACTACGCAACCCAGACTTCACCCTTCCATTCATCGTGCACACAGACACATCTGAAACCGGGCTTGGCGCTGTTCTCTCACAGACCTTCAGCGGAGAAGAATACCCGGTCCTCTACATCAGTCAGAAGTCCCCAGCTGAGAGGAAGTATGCGGCCGTGGAAAGAGAGGCCCTGGTGATAAAGTGGGCCATTGAAGAGCTGTGATACTGCCTAGTCGGTCGCCACTTCATCCACTTCATATATATATATACACACATATATATACACATATATATATATACACACATATATATACACATATATATATATATATATATAGGGAGAGAGAGAGAGAGAGAGATAGATGGATAGATAGATAGGTAGATATACATATCTTAATAAGAGTAACGAGGGCAAGGGTTATAATACTGTATATTATAACCCTTGCCCTCGTTACTCTTATTAAGACCAATGTAACTTAATGCAATTGATTTTGACATTGACCTCCTCTGTATCACTGCTTTAGACTCTCTTCTGATGGTACTTTGAACACAGGAATGTTTTAACTTTTTTCAATACTAAAATGAAATTAAATTTCATACCTCTTGAATTAAAGCTGAAAGTCTACACATTCATTTCACATTCATTGTGGTGGCATACAGAGGCAAAATTAATAAGACCTGACTTACTTATTATTGTGTTTAATATTGTTTGTCTCCAACATGGACAAGCACAGGATGGGGGCATTAAATGAAATGGGCTCAGATTCTCTTGTAATGGGGGGTGTTTGTGATAATGTAAAACTTAATGTAAAACTTAACTTAACTGTAAGTCACTTTGCATAAATTAAACATGCAATCCAAATAAAACACAGTGTTTACCACACACAGTGTTTACTAAGTGAATACCACTGCAACCTTCATTCAATCCAGCAAACCCCACACACACAAACCATGCATCACGCCCCTTTAAGGCCTAATGGCTCAATGGCAGCCTTGATAGCTGCCAAAACCAGCAGCTGTTTTTATCACTCCATGTTTATCCTATGCAATAAACTCAATCATTTATTTATTTTATATTCATTTTTATTTAATTTATTTTATATTTAATTTTTTTAAATGCTACAGTGTTTTATCTTGTGCTGTACCTCTGGTGGGGCCAAAACCTCTAATATAGAGATGATTCAAAATGCATTTAAGATAAGAATTATTAAATAATTATATCAGTTTCCTGCTTATGGTTTGAGTTTGCTTAAAATGGTCTCATGACAGGTTCCCCATGTGAGTCTGAGTGTAAAACCAGAATGCAGCAGCAACTCGACAATGTGTCTGTAACATTGCTGACACTGTCATATGATGCTGTGGGCTGTGGCTTCATGAAGCTTTATGATTTTAACACATTGGAGTACAGAAAGGTCTCAGAATATTTTCATTCAGCTAAGATCATTATGTTCACTTTTATATTTGTGGGTATCTGGCTTTTACTAGGTGAGTCAACATTAGTGTTTTATTTCAAAATTATTAAATGTTGAATTAATGATCTGTGTGGTGTTAAGAAAGTAATGCCAAATGTAATTCTGGTTTGATTATTTCATGATTTTTAAAACATGTCTTCTCTTCTCTATGACAGGTGACTCCATGGCAAATTCAATAGAGCCACTTTTCATTCATAAAGTTGTAGATGAAGCTGATATATCTGCTGTCCTGCAGATACAAAAGCAGTTTAAACAGCTAAATGGCGCACTTATATAGCGCTTTTATCCAAAGTGCTTCACACTGTGTCTCATTCACCCATTGACTCACACACTCACACACCAATGGTAGCAGAGCTGCCATGCAAGGCGCTAACTTGCCATCGGGAGCAACTTGGGGTTCAGTGTCTTGCCCAAGGACACTTCGGCATGTGGAGTCATGTGGGCCAGGAATCGAACGCCAACCCTACGATTAGTGATCACGCTCTACCAACTGAGCCACAGCTGCCTTGGTACAGGCACTATCCAAAATCTGAGTTCTTTCTTTATATTCATCAAAGTGGAGCTTTGAGTTCTAATATTCCCCCAAGAATGTCTGCTGAAGTTAATCTTCTTTGCTGCTGTATCAGACTCTGCACTATATTACTGTGCTCTGGTGCCCACAGTGATAGGAAATCCAACTGCACTGTACAAAAACTTTGACACACTTGATAAATTTACAGTAGTTCTGCTGATGATTTTGAGAAATTTCCAGAACATTTCTGGAAGGATTGTCTCTTTCTCTCTCATGGGTTATAAAGAGTTTTGTTGGCAAAAAGTATTGTTGGTAAGGCAGGAATGATATGAAACCAGAAAATCCTAGAGAAAAGCCACTCAAATATTGGGAGAACATGAAACACTCTGCACTGACAGTAACCTGAGCTCAAAATTGAACAGGGGACTCTGGAGCTGTGAAGCAGCAATGCTAGCTGCTGCCTCCACCTCACAGATCATCAGCCACAAAACATGGAAATTAGACAACATTTTGTATTTGTTGTTGGTGTATATTTGTTTTACACAGGAAATAATAATATATGGTCACGTTTAAAGGTAGCTTGGCTTTTGGTTTTGATGTGTACTGTCCTTAATCAGGAGATGTGGCTCATCTCTATATTTCTTTGCAAATTCCAATCTGGACTTCCAGTTCTTAATGCTGATGAGTGGTCTTTGAATGTTGGATTGTGATACCTTCACCCCTGCCCTGTGAAGATTGTTGGTGATGTAACTGACTGCTGTTTTGAGGTTTTTCTTAACAGCTTTCACAATATTTCTGTCACCAAATGCTGTTATTTTTATAGCCAAAAGCCAAACCAAAAATAGCCATTCAGAGCTATTAATTGTTCAAACAATCAATCTAAGAGGGCACACCTGGGCAACAAGAAACACCTGTCAGTCACATGTTCCAGTATTTTTGATCACTTGAAAAACACGTGGGTTTAAACAAAAAGTGCTATGGTCTAAGTTGTTTAACACATCTAGATGTACATATCAGGATATGAAAACTGAAATTCTGATTGATCATCTCATATCTTTTTTATCTCAAAACCAATTGTCTTTGGTGCATAGCAAAAACAAAAGAATTGGCCTTGCTGTTCCAGAACTTTCAGAGGGGACTTTATGTAGGTATATAAATACAGTTATGGAAAATCAAAACCCTGTGGAAACTGAATCATTTTCCAACCTCACCTGCACCTGTTCACCTGTTAATTCATTTAGTACTCAAATGTGTCAGATTAGCCTGGTCACATATAATTAAAGTTTCATGTATTCATAATAGTGAGCCAAGATTCCACGATTCCTGAAAAAATGATTTAAAAAAACACCAAAACTGGCAGAGCCTTATATTTTTGTATTGTTAATTTATTTTTATTTTGAGCCACAACACAGGACAAAATGCCAAAAGATATGTTTAAGAGGGGACGTTGGATGCAGTGGGTTGCAACAGTGGAATTTTTCTACTCAGTTCACTCTCACTGATACTGTGAAGTGATGATCTGTACAAAGTTACTAAAACAGCAGCACTTCCTGGGTGTGGCTTTCTAGAGACGTGTTCCCTCATGTGTAAAGTTGAGCACATACAGCACTATTATACAGAATCCTCACAGAGCTGTGTTCAGAAATGGCTCAACTATGCAACTTACTGTACATAGTGAGATACACTACACTGATTCTCACTGCAGCAACAGGTAATTATATTAAATCAGTTAATTTTATTGCTAAATGAATTCATTCATGCCAATGTTTAAGCATTAATGGATTTGTTTAAAAAGTACTCCATAGAATTTTTTTATGTTGTTTACAACAAGAAGTTTTGCAGATAAAATTGGGCTGACAGATGAAGATGACAACATTACTGGGAAGGAAACACACTGTTACTCTGAAATGCTCATATGAGTCAAAGAGAAATAACATATGGCTTTACTGGTACAAATAATATTCATTATGCTAACAGCGCACCACAGTTTTTACTCATAAAGGCGGAAGGTCATATAGTTCTCATGGGCCCGAGGCCACTGACACTCGGTTAGAGGCAAAAACAATCTCAGACTCTACTGAACTTATCAACGATTTACAACTGTCAGATTCTGCAGTCTATCACTGTGCTCTTACAGTAAGAACACAATAATACAGCGTCAGTGAAAGGCTGTTCAAAAACATTTTAAAAAATGGTTCATATGAAGTTTATAAAACCACAGAAGATCAAAGATACCCACCATTTTGTTATTAGTTAAATACAGACACAAACAACATTTCTGGGAACATATGCATCTGGAAGAAATAGAAAAACAATAAATAAAGAGGGTTTAAACATGACAACTATACATCAGTCACACTAAATTCACAAATCTATATTTATCATGTTTCAACAATGTGTTACTGGCACAAACCGAGCCATTTTGTCAGGTATGTGTCACTGGTGTGCGCTATTTTGAATTAAATTATTTAATTATATTAAATTATTGACCTTTTCAGCCCATCAGATTTATTGATTACTTTGTTCATTTATTAAACGGTCAGTGAAATTTGCTTTTCTTTTTTTAAAAAAAATGAGATTTGACCATACGCAACCTTGATCAATGAGGGCCATTTATATAATTTAAACATAAGTACATGAACAGGGATCTCTTTTGAGCTTGCACTATTTTTTCCTCTCTAGAACTGTGATTCAGACTTTACTGTCAACATACAGTAGTGCTAATAAATTTACATACTACTTGCAGAATCTGCAAAATATGAATAATTTACTTAGTACTGCCCTGAATAAGCTATTTCACGTAACAGAAGTGAACATATAGTGCACAAGGCATAACACTAACTGAATTTACACAAATGAACCAGTTCAAAAGTTTACATACGCTTGATTCTTAATACTGTATGTTGTTACCTGGATAATCAACGACTGTTTTTATGTTTTGTGATAGTTGTTTATGAGTCCCTTGTTTGTCCTGACCAGTGAAACTGCCCACTGTTCTTTATAAAAATCCACCAGGTCCTCCACATTCTTTTGCTTTTCAGCATTTTCTGAATATTTGATGCATATACAAATACACACCTACTGTATTACATTCACTGATGCTCAAGAAGGCATCCTGATACATTAAGAGCCAAGGAGATGTAAACTTTTGAACAGGATGATCTTTGTAAATTGTAATTATTTTGTTTAAAGCTTTTTTCTTTTTTCATTTTGGTACTGCCCTTCAGATGCTACATACAATATTTACATATTTCCCAGAAGACAAAAATATCTAAGTCCTACAATCCCCCCACGAATGTCTGCTTCTACTGGGACAGAGTATATCTGTGTAGTATATGTAGTGTAATTCACAGGCACTTTACAAACACTACAAACCAATTCCTTGTACTTTCAAACAAGTGACTAGAATGGGCTTATTTACTAGTGCATTGTATGTCTTCTGTTCTTTAGCACAGTGTGACAACGTATGAAGCAAAGACTAAGAAACATTTCATAAAAAGTATGTTGGTGATGATTCGTATATAATGTTATGATTCATGATCAAGCATCTAAATAGATTTAACAAGCTTTGGCTAAGAACTTTGGCTAAGTACTTAAGTACTTATGGCACCTGTGAACCGTGCCATCAGCCTTTATTATCTTCAGCGAAAGAATGCATGTCTTTTCCTTGCTATCTTTTCTCAAAATCTCAGAACTTTTCTATCCCTTAAAAAAAGAAGAAGAAGAAGAAGAAGAAGAAGAAAAAAAAGAAATGAGCGAGAGAGAAAAATATGACAGAGAATTCAGGAAGTGTGTTACGGCTTGATCCCATTTCATCACGGGGAATAGTGCACACTTTCTGGGTGAAGAGTCTAGGTGTAGTATGCGATGTCAGCCTCGAGAGGCTGTGCATGGTAATGCCTACATTAAGCAGCTCGGCTCGCGACTCGCGCCGAAGCAAGTTGGGTTTCGGAGCCTCGCGGATTTGGGCCGGCCGCTGCCGAGGCAGTTAGCCGTCTCTGGTTCGGGGGATCTCTTATGGATCCGGAAGAGGAGCCGGAGATGGCACTGATCTATCTCTTGCTCTGTCTTCTGGGTTCGGCTCTCCTCTGGATTTTGGAGCTCGCGTTGCGACTCCTCCTTCCGCTATGGAAAGCCAAAATGAAAAAAAACCACACACAAAAATAATAGTAATAATTCCTCTCTGACTCCGAGAAGCCAGAAGGATGTGCTAAAAACTGAGCGTAAATCCCTCGCAATGCAGAAACTCCCCTTTCTTCCAGAAGTGCATGACAAAATATCAGGCATCTGGGGGAAAACCATGCATAAGCCATTTTTATAACCCCACCATGTTGGATTATTCGGCCATTGTGGGGAATGAACGGCATGGCTATTTAGCTATGCTGAAGGTGGAGGAGGTGCTTGCAAGCTACCTCTCTCCATCGATGGCAGGTAATTGGGGGGACGGCTTTGCCATCCAAACCACCGTGTAAGGCCACCGTGGCATTGGTGGGCAAGGCCTATGGAGTAGTAGTCTTGCTTGTGGGAGCACTTTAGGTGCTAAAGTGCCTACATCGGCTGCCCACCCTGTTGTGTTGCAGGCTTTCTGCCCTCCTCCATTCCCCACACCGGAACAAATGAGAATGCACCTGCTGTGTCCAGTAAGGACTCCCTGTACTTACGTCCACCGCTCCGGTCTGTGGCGTAAGTTGGAGCACGCGCTGGTACAATTCAATTCAATTCAATTTTATTTGTATAGCGCTTTTTACAATAGACATTGTCTCAAAGCAGCTTTACAGAACAGCCAGTTCCTTCCCCGTCGTGTCGAGTTCGCAGCGCTAGTGCGAGGAAGGCGCAGTAGGCGAGTGTGGCAACCCACCTCCCCAAGCAGAAAGCCAAGGGGACCGGGCAGATGCAGCCACAGCCTGCTATGAATGATCATAAAAGCAAAGCAGGCAAGGAAGGAACGGTCCTGATGGGCCACGAGGGGACGTATCAGGGGACATGAGGTTGTTAGGGCAGTTAGCCCCCAGTGCTACTGTAGGGCCTACCCTGGCCAAGGCCATCCCACGTTTGCAGACTTCTCTGGTCAGTGAGCTGTCACAGGGCGATGGAAATCTGATACTTTCCCTCCAACGAAATGTGGAAAAGCTAAGTTCACTGAATGACCATTTGGCAGCATGGAAACTACTGCCAAATGTGTCACCATGGGTTCTGTCTACCATAGAAAAGGGTTACCAGGTTCAGTTCAGAGCTCGAACCCCCGGTTCAGAGGTGTGCTCACCACAGTTGTCAGCACAGAGCAGAGCCCAATGTTAGTGCAGGAAGTAAGTTCCCTTTTGGACAAAGGGGCCATAGAACATGTACCCTGTTCCCTAAGGGAGGGAGGTTTTTACAGCCGTTATTTCCTGGTCCACAAAAAAGATGGGAGTATGCGGCCAATTTTAGATCTGCGTCATATGAACCGTACTCTTCGGACATACAGGTTCAAGATGCTGACGCTCAAACTTATCGTGCCACAGATTCAGTCTGAGGACTGGTTTGTGACGATAGATCTAAAAGATGCATATTTCCACATAGAAATATTGCTAGCTTTATCCCCAAAGTGCATGGATGTCAATCTGGTCCATTGTGACTCCAGGGCATCCGTGTACTAAACTACCTGGACGACTGGTTAATTCTAGCATGATCCAGGAAACAGGCGGTTCAACATCGAGATGTTGTTCGCGCCCACATGAGGAGCTTGGGGCTCAGGTTGAACCTCAATAAAAAGTATTATTTCTCCAGTGCAGAGGACAATTTTTCTAGGTGTTTTTTGGGATTCTACTACGATAATGGCGTTTCTATACCCAATATGCGTAGGATTGATCCTATCAACTTTGAGCAAGATAAGGCTAGGTCTGGGCATCCCCTCCAGTCTCTACGAGAAACTGTTGGGCCTTATGGCAGCAGCAGCCAACGTCATACCGTTGGACTTATTGCGCATGAGACTGTTTCAGTGGTGGCTGAAAAGTCGGGGGTTTCATCCGAGGATGAAACCTCTGAGAATAATCAGTGTCATGCGGCGATGGTGGGGGCAGACATCCTGTCAGGACAGGGGTTGAGGCCCGGGGGTTGGAGGCTCCATCCACAAATGGTGGAGTCCAAATGGAGTAGGTTTAGCCAAGCGGAAGTTGCCTCCAAAGAGAAAACACACTGCCCACTGTGGTTCGCCCTCACTCCTCCTGCACTATCAGGGCTGGATGCCATGGTGCACATGTGGCCGAGGTCTCATCTATATGCTTTTCCTAGAGAGAGTTTGCCAAGAATGTCTGTGTATGGAAGTATGGAAACTGTGGGTCTGGCCCATGAGGGTCACCAGCTCATAGATTCTGGTCTCACAGCTGAGGTTGTAGAGACCATGTTGAACACTAGAGCATCATCTATAAGGAAATTCAATGCACTCAAGAGGCGACTTTTTGGCTTGTGGTGTGAATAACATCAGCTAGACCCAGTGAACTGTGCAATAGCTACAGTCCTGGAGTTCTTACAACGATGTTTCTCAGCCGGGTTGCCTCCTTCTACAATCAGGGTCTACGTGACCACCATTTCAGCCAGCCATACCCCTGTTGATGGAGCCTCTGTAGGGCAACATCCTCTAACTTCAAGGTTTATGCGTGGTGTCAGGTGGCTGAGACCCAACTACAGGCTGTGCATTCCTTCCTGGGCCCTTTCTGTGGTCCTGGAAGATCTGTCAGGAACCACATTTGAGCTTTCAGATTCAGGCCCTGAGAAGCTTCTGACTCTAAAGGTAGCGCTTCTGCTGGCTCTGACATCTCTCAAGCGAGTAGGAGATCTACAATCTCTCTCTCGTGCCCCTTCACGCCTTGACTTTACCCCTGGATTAGCCAAGGCCTTCCTGTATCCTAGGCCGGATTATATTCCTAAAGTGCCTTCATCGGCTGCCCAGCCTGTAGTGTTGCAGGATTTCTGCCCTCCTCTGGCTTGGGTCTTTTTGAACAGGCCATTCCCTCGGTATGACAGAGTGGGTATTCTCTTTCCCATAGCATTGTGCTAACGCAACGTGGAGTTCCCTTTAAAAGGGAACGTCTGGGTTACACATGTAACCCTGTGTCTTCCATTCAGATAATAGAGGCTTCAGATGCCGGTCGCACGAGGGCACTTCCCATAGCATTGTGCTAATGCAAAGTCTTGTTCCCTTCTCAGGGAACCCAGACATTCTCTTCTAAGGAGAGAGAGAGAGAGAGAGAGAGAGAGAGAGAGAGAGAGAGAAATCCTTCCACAGATGCAACAAAAAACTTCACTTGATGTTTATCTAATATATGGTAGAAATGGTATACACCAATCAGGCTTAACATTAAATCCACTGACAGGTGAAGTGAATAACGCTGATTATATCTTTACAATTACACCTGTCAAGTTTGGGCTATGTTAGGCAGCAAGTGAGCAGTCAGTTCTCAAAGTTGATGTGCTGGGAGCAGGAAAAATGGGCAAACATAAGGCTCTAGGTGACATTGACAAGGACCAAATTCTGATTGCTAGACGACTGTCAGACCATTTCCAAAACAGCAGGTCTTTTGGGGTGCATGCAGTGGATAGTACCTACCAAGGTTGGTCCAAGGAAAGACAACCAGTGAACCGGCAAGAAGGTCATGGACGCCCAAGGCTCACTGATGAGTGTGAAGAGCCAAGGCTAGCCTGTCTGGTCCAATCCCACAGAAGAGCTACTGTAGTACAAATTACTGAAAAATGAAATTAAACGTAAGTGCATGTAAATCCCTGGTTTCTTATGGCCATATTTGATTATTCATGAATTTTTTTCCGGATGTTTTTGGTATGTTAAACAAATCTCACACCAGCGCCAGAATCCATCAGAGACTCCACATACCAGAACACACCATGGCCTACAAACATAGCTGTCATGAAGTACAATCCCTGGTTACAAAGTTGCTTCACGTTTCTGATTGGTTTGCCAGTTTCTTAATAAATTCTAAACTGCATTTACATCCGTCTCTGAATCTGTCGCATGACAACAAAAGCACATAAAATAAATAAAAGTACAACTTTTATTCTGTCACTTTTTTTTACTTTACTCTTTATGACTACTGTAAACAAAACAAAAAAGAAACAAGCAAGTAAACAAACAAACAACTGAATGAATAAATACATAAATAAATAACCTACCTTTTCAGTATGAGATGAAGCAGAGTTGTCATGAAAATGAATAAATATGAGTGGGTGGAGCTACATGTGAAGACATCAGAGACAAATACACAACACTAGCATTTATTTCTAAAGCTAGAGGTCTGAAGTAAACACTCAGGCTAACAATGGTACGGCTCTTCTTGTTTTTCTTCACTATTGCTGATATTGGTAAGTCATGAAATTATTGTTTTTATAATAAACAAAAAGTACGATTTCCCCTTGACTTTATTTTGAATAAATGTTCATCATATGATTGTAATGTATTTATAGCAGAGGCTGCTGACAACAGCATTACACCAGATCAAACCAGCATGTCTGTAATTGAAGGCAGCAACATCACACTCTCCTGCACATATACTGGATCAGTTGACAGTCTCCACTGGTATCAACAAAAACCTGGATCAAGACCAGAGTTTCTGCTTCTGATTGATGAAACCAGTGAATATGTCACACAGGCTCAACCACCTCATCCACAACTGTCAATAAAACTTGATAAAAAGAATAAGAAAGTGGATCTGGTCATCTCCTCTGCTACAATAACCGACTCTGCATTGTACTACTGCGCTCTGATGCCCACAGTGACAGGAAACCCAACTACACTGTACAAAAAGCACTACACCTGTCTGGAGTCAGGCTTTTCTCACAAGATGGAGCTATTTACATCTTTACCTCTTTCATGCTCAAGCAACTGTCCATGATGTCAGTTCGCTTTTGAAGCTCAACCACTATTTGTGTAATCTGCTAATGTTTATTTCTGAGTTAATCATCCTTACTATTGGCATCTTAAAATGCTAATAATTGGTTAAAAATATACCCGTTTATTTAATTAACAATAGCTTTGTGGCAAATAAATTCATGACCCACCCAGTGTGTATTCCTGCTTCTTTCCCAGTGTTCCTTGGATAGGCTTGAAATCCACTGTGACCCTGACCATGATAATGTGCCCACTAAAGATGAATAAATGTATGTGCGTAGGCATATAGAGACAGGTATGTACATGCTCTGTTTTTGTGAAATTATGTAAAATACATGTGTCCTGCATGCACCTGTCAGTAAACAACACATTTACAAATTACCTGTTGACACCATTACTTTAGTACACGGTTCCTGTGTAGGTAATTAGGGAAATTAATGGTATTTAATGTTTATTATTATTACTTTACTGTACTTGCTACAAATTGCTGAATACATTCACCTAGGTGATTTTACGGCAAATCAAACATTATTCATGTTTTTTAAATGTTATCCACATTTATACGCACTTCAATCAGATGTAAGTTTAATCATACTGATATGCTAAAGATGAAACTGATGAATAAGGAAATTGTCAGTGGAATTTGGATTTAAAATTAGATTTGACCATACACAGTGATGATGAATCAAGATCATTGTGAATTAAAATACTGAGTGGAGGAAGAGTGATTTAAGCATGATGTAATCCAGAGTTTCTCAAAGATTTTGTAACCAGGGACTCTGTTAACTGTAAAATAAATGCCACAGACCCACTCAGTATAGAGCTCACACCAGAGAAGCCCATTTTAAGAACCACTGATGTGAGCTTTTCTGCTTCTACTCATAGGCTAATATTCTGTTAACCTCAGTTCAGATTGTACAAGCAAACTGAAAAGTTGGGATAAAAATGTTTTGTATTTCACTAGGGCCAAATAGAAGTGGTCTGTATTTTGATTAAAAATATATATATATATGACACACACAATATTACAATATTACACCACTTGTTTGGGGGGAAATCTGTTTATCACCATGGTTTTGTCACAACTTTATTCTTCTGCTCAAAGGAGACCTCAAAGGAGAATTATCTGTAGAATTTTGCTGTTGCAAAAGGAGATGCAAAAATTTTAACAGGCAATTACAACCCCAGTTCCAAAAAGAGTTTGGACGCTGAGTAAAATGTAAATAAAAACTGAATACAATGACTTGCAAATCTCATAAACCCATGTTATCCACAATAGAACATAGAAAACATTTCACATGTTTAAACTGAGGAAATGTACCACTTTAAAGAAAAAATAAGGTAATTTTGAATTTGATGGCGACAACGCATCTCAAAAAAGTTGGGACAGAGGTATCAAAAGACTGGAAATTTAAATGTTACTAAAAAGAAACATCTGGAGGAACATTTAGCAAATAATGAGGTTAATTGGCAACAGGTCAGTAACATGATTGGGTATAAAGAGAGTATCTTGGAGTGGCAGAGTCTCTCAGAAGTAAAGATGGGACAGAATCTGCATAAACGCATATGTTGCTCTAAAACATGTGTATACTTTCAGCATTGATGGTGCCTTTCCAGATGTTCAAGCTGCGCATTCCATAGGCACTAATGCACCCCCATACCATCAGAGATACAGGCATTTGAACTGAGCACTGATAAAAAGCGGATGGTCCCTCTCCTCTTTAGTTTAGGGGACGCAGCGTCCATGGTTTCCAAAATGAATTAAAAATTTTGATTCGTCTGCACACAGAACAGTTTTCCACTTTGCCTCAGTCCATTTTAAATGAGCTTTGGCCCAGAGAAGATGGTGTTGTTTCTGGATCATGTTCATATATGGCTTCATCTTTGCATGATAGAGCTTTAACCAGCATTTGTGGATGGCTCAGTGAGCTGTGTTCACAGACAGTGTGTTCTGGAGGTGTTTGAGCCCATGCAGTGATTTCCATTATAGAATCATGCCTTTTTAATGCAGTGCTGCCTGGGAGCCTGAAGATCATGGACATGCAATATTGATTTTCACCCTTGTACCTTGTGCACATAGAGTTCTCCAAATTCTCAGAATCTTTTGATGATATTGTGTACTGTAGATGATGAGATATTCATAGTTGGCACAATTTTTTGTTGAGGTACAGTATTCTGAAATTATTCCACAAATTGTAGACACAGTTTTTCACTGATGGTGAACCTCTGCCCATCTTTACTTCTCAAAGACTCTGCCTCTCTAAGATATTCTTTTTATACCAAATAAACCATTTTTTTTTTTTTTTTTTTTTTTAATGGTACATTTAATGGTACATTTACATTTAAACATTTGATATGTTTATGTTCTATTGTGAACTTTCCCAACTTTTTTGGAATAGGTGTTGTACATCAATCTCTTTTTTTACTGGTGTAAACAAGAGAATAATGGATCTCAGTTTTTCTTAATTTACCTTTTGGACATGGACAGAGTACATTTGTGTTTCTTTATGGCAATCTGACATAAATGATTGACACAAAAACCTTATATGGAGTGGTCACTGAGCTCACAATAGTTGTTTTTATACTTTTATTGTGTGAAATGTTTTTTACCTTATGGTTAAGGTCATCATAAACTATAATCACCATAGTACCAAAGTAGTGCAATATCATTTCTTTTGGCAGTGGTTTATAATTTTTCATAGATCTTGAGACCCAAAACAGACATTTTTTCAATGGATGAAGATGTCAGGAAAGAAACAGACACTGTTACTCTGAAATGTTGACTCAAGCAGCATTTTTTTTATTTTTTATTTTTATTTTTTTGCCTTACTGGTACAAACATCAAGCTAATAGCACATCACAGTTTTTACTCTATAAAGGCACAAGGTCAGGTTCACAACTGAAGAACATTCCTGATTATTGTCAATTAGAGGCAAACCAATCAGAAACTCTACTGAACTTACTATCTGAGGTCTAAAGCTCTCAGCTCATAGTAATTCAGAGTCAATACAAGGCTAACAAAAACAATAATTCTGAATCAATTGGTTAAAGACAAAGTTACAGACAAGAAGGGGAGGGCATTTGTGAATCTGGCACTTTTATTGTTCTTCCATGCATACACAATTTTTCCTCCCTAACCCAAAACAGGAAAGGTGGTTGAAGGTCTTGGTATGCATACCCAGCTGTTAGACCCAGGGGTTGGGTCTTGGTCTGCAGAAGCATTACTGGGTAGAGCTGTGCATCAGGACTGGAATCCCACCAGATACAACAAAAATGCAAGTGGTTTTTACTTCCGTGCAGGCGGGACATGCCGACAAGAGCTTACATCCATGTAAATGAAGCTGAGTCATCAATTGTGCTGAAATCACTGCTGATTTTGTAACCCAGACATTTGTCTCATTTTCTCTCATTATAACAAGAATGATGCAATGATGCCAATGTTAAACAGTGAAAAATCATTTTTACACTGGTTATGGCACTTTTCTATGACATGTTTTATTAGATTTGTTATTAGATTAGATTCCAATTGATTGCAGGATTGAACTACCTGTCTGCATTGTATGGTATTTCAGGGCAGGCATTTATAGTTGTTAAAGTTCTGCTATTTAAACTAGTTCTAGATTGAATACAGAGATCCAGACACTGATGGTGTCTCAAATGTTAATGATTCAGTTCACTTGCAGGATATAGACACGGGAAACTTGTCATACCACAGCAAACCAGCAACTCCATTTCCTACAGTGCACCATGAACTACAAGCATGCCAGACAACAACTACATTTCCCAAACACACACACACACACACACACACACACACACACACACACACACGGTCATCATTCCCAGAGTTCTAATAGGAGACACCTGTTTCCAATCACACACACACATACTCACACTACTCCTTTTAAGAGACTCTCATGCATTCATCAAGTTGCGAAGTATACGCTCAGTTGCCTAGTGTCTCTGTCTATACCAAACCTTTGTACCATGTCTGTTTATTCTGGTTGTTGACTTTGCTTACATTTATGACCATGTCTCTTAGCCCTGCCCTTTGCCTGATCGCCTAGCCTCTGCCTGTTCATGATTATTGATTTCTGCCTTAACCTTTGGACTGCTTGTTGTTTTATTAAACTGCCATACCTGCATTTGCTTCTGTCTGTGCCTCTATATTGTTACAACACTGATGCATTGGTGTCTCAGGTTTTAATGGTTCAGTTCTGTTTTCACATTGTTAATGCATTTATTTAAAAAATAAAATCCAAGAATGGGCTATATATAATAGATGTTTTTATGTCTTTTGTGACAGCTGTTATGGCAAACCAGCACAAAACTGCTGTATATCTTCAAATATACATCGTTCTCACTATTTCTCCTAGTTACACAGTATTGCAGTATTATTACAATGGACCTTATTAAATCTTTTTTGGTGCAGAGTGGCTGCCAGCTTGTTTTAAAGTCTTGAACATTTCAAAAACCCATGTATCTGGCTTCATCACCAACACAGCTGATCTCAGCACTGTACTAGAATGCCACAAGAGAGAAACACTTACTTCCTTTGTTGTTTGATAAGAATGACAATAAGATGTTAAGAATAACAATGACACTAAAAATTGAGGTTAAATGTATTTCATGATTACATGATCATGTATTTTATTTTAAGGTGCTGCTCTCCAAATTGAAGTGAACTTTCCTTCCAATCCATGTGAGTGGCAATCATTGACTACTTCTGGTTGCACATGTTCCAAACATGGAAGTATCAGTACTGAACTTACTTTCGGGGAACAATGTCGAACATGTAGATAAAGTGTATCCGGAAAGTATTCAAATCGCTTCACTTTTCCCACATTTTGTTATGTTTCAGCCTTATTCCAAAATGGATTAAATTCATTATTTTCCTCCAAATTCTACCAACAATACCCCATAATGACAAAATGAAAGAAGTTTGTTTGAAATCTTTGCAAATTTATTAAAAATAAAAAACAAAAAAAGCACATGTACATAAGTATTCACAGCCTTTGCGCAATACTTTGTTGAAGCACCTTTGGCACCAATTACAGCCTCAAGTCTTTTTGAGAATGATGCTAGAGCTTGGCACACCTATTTTTGGGCAGTTTCTCCCATTCTTCTTTGCAGGACCTCTCAAGCTCCATCAGTTTGGATGGGGAGCGTCGGTGCACAGCCATTTTCAGATCCCTCCAGAGATGTTCAATCGGGTTCAAGTCTAGGCTCTGGCTGGGCCACTCTTGGACATTCCCAGAGTTGTCCTGTAGCCACTCCTTTGTTATCTTGGCTGTGTGCTTAGGGTCGTTGTCCTGTTGGAAGATAAACCTTCGCCCCAGTCTGAGGTCCAGAGCGCTCTGGAGCAGGTTTTCATCAAGGATGTCTCTGTACATTGCTGCATTCATCTTTTCCTCGATCCTGACTAGTCTCCCAGTTCCTGCCACTGAAAAACATCCCCACAGCATGATGCTGCCACCACCATGCTTCACTGTAGGGATGGTATTGGCCAGGTGATGAGCGGTGCCTGGTTTCCTCCAGACATGATGCTTGCCATTCAGGCCAAAGAGTTCAATCTTTGTTCAATCTTTGGTCTTAGGCCTGATTGATGGAGTTCGGCAGAGATGGTTGTTCTTCTGGAAGGTTCTCCTCTTTCCACAGAGACTCTGTGGACTCTGTCAGAGTGACCATTGGGTTTTTGGTCTCCTCCCCAACTAAGGCTCTTCTCCCCCGATCGCTCGGTTTGGCTGGGTGGCCAGCTCTAGGAAGAGTCCTGCTGGTTTCAGACTTCTTCCATTTACAGATGATGGAGGCCACTGTGCTCAGTGGGACCTTCAATGCTGCAGAAATGTTTCTGTACCCTTCCCCAGATCTGTGCCTCGATACAATCCTGTCTCGGAGGTCTCCAGACAATTCCTTGGACTTCATGGCTTGGTTTGTGCTCTGACATACATTGTTAACTGTGGGACCTTATATAGACAGGTGTGTGGCTTTCCAAATCATGTCAAATCAACTGAATTTACCACAGGTGGACTCCAATCAAGTTGTAGAAACATCTCAAGGATGATCAGTGGAAACAGGATGCACCTGAGCTCAGTTTTGAGTGTCATGACAAAGGCTGTGAATACTTATGTAAATGTTTTTTTTGTTTGTTTTTTATTTTAATAAATTTGTAAAGATTTCAAACAAACTACTTTCATGTTGTCATTATTGTTTGTAGAATTTTGAGGAAAATAATGAATTTAATCCATTTTGGAATAAGGCTGTAACATAACAAAATGTGGGAAAAGTGAAGCGATGTGAATACTTTCTGGATGCACTATATGTGGAGGTTGGAGGTAGATTGTTACAATCTTTAGAGATACTGTACAGTAACAATACTTAATAATTTGCAATGTTATTGAACTTGATAATTTTATTTTGTAACACTGCAATTTTATCACTTTCTATACATACAGTGCCCTCCATCAATATTGGCACCCTTGGTAAATGTGAGCAAAGAATTTAGTGAAAAATTACCTTTATTTTTTAACTTTTTGTTAGAAAGAAAAATCACAAAAATGTTCTTCTCTCAAGGATATCAAACGATTGCAAACAAATGTTTATTTTTTTAAAAAAAAAAAAACTATCTTTGTTAACCCTCTTACCCCTTAGTTCCCACAGTATTATGTCCCACAACCCTATATTGCCCATAGAAACAGCACGCCAACCCTGAGTTCCCGGGCCAAAATTCGCCCCAAAATCAACATTTTAATTTGAACATTTTTAGGCCTTGAAACAACTTACAATAATGTATTTGTGTAATATTACTTTGAAAATGAAGCAGTTCAGTGTTTTTACTCCACTTATAGCACAATTCTTAACTAGTGAAATTACGAAAAATGCTCGCTAAAATCCTTATGAGCATCAGCGTGGTCAATGCCTTTGAATAAATGCATTTTAGCGCCAAAAGTCAACTTTCTGGTGATAATCAGACCAGCAGGTACTGTTTTCATGAATGCACAGAAAGTCATGTTATGACTCCAAACCCCTGCAGTGTCAGTCACACTGGTTGATGCTGAAGATGAAGACGGATCAGGGTCTGACTCATGAGAGTTTGCGTCACTATCAGTTTTGGTTTTAACATCGCCTGAACTTTCACTGCTGTCACTATCTAGAATCCTTGCTCTCGCCTGTGCAGCTGTGTATGTTTTCTTTTTTTTTCACTGTTTTAGATGTACCTGTGTTCACTGTAGGTGTAACTTTAGCTGGAACACGATTAGCTTTTTGCTTTGGCATTTTTAGTTAACTTCTACTATTACACCATAAGTTTATCAACAACATTCACGCTTGGATCATCTTCACCGTAATGACGGCGTAATGACGTAATCACGTCGTGATGTCATCAATGTTCCGGGTCTAAAAATAATAATTAAATAGGTAAGGAATCATAGCAGAGTAATGCCGGTATACCAGCCTTACGGGGATAACGTTTACACTGTAAAGCTGCTATATCGGCCTTACGGGTATTTGGCATAGACAACCAAGCCGGTATATCGTCCTTACGGGAATAGGTCAAAGACGGGCAAGCCGGTCTTTTGGCCTCACGGGGTTAAAGGGTTAACTATAGGTGTGCAACAATGATTGGCACTCCTATTAATTCATATGAGAAAAATATATTTGAAGTATATTCCCATTGATATTTTACATTTTTAGTACACTTGGGTGACAAGGAATAGTAAATTGATCAACCATGTCTTCCTGTTAAACATGGTTATGAATATGAGGTAACACATAGTCATTCATAATAATGGTTAAGACCAATGAATATAGCTGTGATGTGCAGCAAAAGGTTCTTGAGCTTCACACAATGAGAAGCGGCTATAAGAATATAGCAAAAGCCATCCATCCACCCACTTTCTGTACCACTGGGTGGCAGGAAACCTCTAGCCTTTCCCATGGGGCATGGGGCACAAGACAGGGGACACCCTGGATGGGGTGCCAATCCACCGCAGGGCACAATCACACACACATTTACACACCCATTCATAAACTATGCACACTTTTGGACATGCCAATCATGCCTACAATTCATGTCTTTCGACTGGGGGAGGAAACCAGAGTACCCGGAGGAAAACCTCCAAAAGCACGGGGGAACATGCAAACTCCGCACACTCAGGGCTACTGTGGGAATCGAACCTTTAACCCTGGAGGTGTGAGGCAAACACGCTAACCATTAAGACACCGTTACACCCATTTCCACCATCAGGGGAATAATTAAGAAGTTCCAGTCAACTGGAAATGTTATGAATCGACTTGGAATTGGGCCTGTGTCTATATTGTCTCAACACACTCTGAAGAGGATGGTTCAAGTGGCCAAAAAATCTCAAAGGATCACAGCTGGAGAACTGCAGACATTAGTTGTGCCTTGTGGTTACAAAGTCTCCAAAATTATAATCCGAAGTCAAATAAAACACAACAAATTGTTTGGAAGGGTTTCAAGAAAAAAGCCTCTAGTTTACTCTCATCCAAAAACAAGCTCAAACATCTTCAGTTTGCCAGACACTACCGGAACTTCAAATGGGATTAGGTTCTATGATCAGATGAAACTGAAATAAAGCTTTTTGGGAATAAACACCGGAGGTGGTTTTGGTGCTCACAGAGAGGTAGACATATGGAAAAAGTACCTAATTCCCACGGTTAAATATGGTGGTGGCTCTTGAATGTTTTTGAGCTGTTTTTTGAGGACCTGGACATTTTCTTAGGATAGATGGCATCATGGACTCTATCAAACGTCAACAGATATTAAATGAAACCCTGACTGCTTCTGCCAGAAAGATTCAAATGGGCCGTGGTTGGATCTTCCAGTAGGACAATAAGCCAAAACATTTATCAGAATCAGTACAAAATGGTTTACTGACCACAAAATCAAGGTCCTGCTGTGGCCATCCCAGTCCCTTGACCTGAAACCCATAGAAAACCTGTGGAGTGAACTGAAGAGGAGAGTCCACCAGTGTGGACCTCAAAATTTGAATGATCTTGAGAGATTCTGTATGGAATCTGCACTTTATCACTGTGCTCTTAGAGTAGTTGCAAAGTAATATAGCATCAATGAAAGTCTGTACAAAAACATAAAAATGGTACATGCGAAGTTCATATATACAACAGAAGATCAAAGATTTTTACCAACTTGTTGTCAGTTAACCACAGACACAATCAATATTTCTGGTAACGTATGCAGCTGCAAGACATAGTAAATAAAAAATAAAGAGGATTTAAACACAAAATCTACACATCCCTCATTACCTGTGGATCTACAGTGAATTATAATGTGACTAACAGCTACTTTTAGATCAATGTCTAATTTTAGATGAAATGTCTTTGGTGTTTAAAGTTAATAGGGCCATGGGAAAATGATCATACCTAAAACCTTTTGAAAATACTGAACTGATCAACATAGGACCCTGGGAACATGGGAATGACCCCCTAATTCTGATTCTGTTATTGGTACCTATGGGTCATTCTACAGAAACGTGCACTTTTGGAATGGCAGAGTGTCTTAAAATGTATTTATTTTTTTAACATTTAAACCTTGACCACATTATTACTTAAATCATTGGATGTATGAATACACTTAAATTACAGCTTGATGATTTCTTTATTTTTTTGTGCATTTATTTAAAGATGGCATGCACCATCTATTTATCACTGGTGTTACCTTACTCATTTGGCTATAATAAAGGCCTTTATGAAATATTATTTTTCAATCTCTTCAGCACATGTAGTGAGAGGTAGAGAATAACATTGATAATGCAACAAATCAGAAGATTATTATTTTATTTTGATTTGTTATGGTTTGTTAAGTGTGGTTGATTGATGTTTTTTTCAGTTGAACAAAAATGAATTTCCTATAAAAATGAAAATATTAAAAAATAACTGTTATAAACAAGTAATGATGCAACCCTTGGAATCTGAACTGTTGAGTGTAGTAAGATGTAATGAATATAAAATTATCATGTCAAACACGACACATTTAATTTAATGACACAGAAAATGATACAGAAAAAACACCAGTGACACAGTGAAACACCAGTGACATACAAGACCGAAGATCCTTATTCCTCAATGCTAATTTAGAAAATTGTTTCATTTGGCATGCAGTCAAACTCATTGACAATAGGTCAACATACTTGAACATTCATAAACAACAGTTTAAGCACATTTGAACTCAATTAAGAGTATCAACTAAAAAGGCCCAACAAAGACCATTATCTAAACTGCAGTTGTCTGCTACTATTTTATGTCATGCTATGTTACTAGGTTATAATTAAGAGGGGTAAACTGTCCGCGTTTTACAATTTATGCTGCCTTATTTCTCTTGTCTAGCTGTCTCAGAATGATCTCCCAGAACCTCTGATCAATTTCAGATGAACGCCTATTCAGTGCTAGGGGCTCTGAAATCAGTCACACGATCTGGTCATCATGATACCAGTTAAAATGATCTCTGGGGCTCGGCCAGAAGAACTTCACTCCATTTTGGTGCATGCACTTGACTTCCACATTATTTTCCTCCACCTTCAATATTATGCCAAGGTAGGGTTCATCATCATAGTGAACAACACACCATTGCCCACTGTGATGGTGTTCGATGACATTGATAAACTCTTCATCCGTTTCATCAATTGCATCCATGGCTACAAGAGTAACCTCCTCTAGACCGTAGCATAAACAGTCAAACATTCTCTCAGCAGCCTGGCAGAAACAGCTGATGTCCCTGTATTTTAGAATGCCATGCATTCATGCATGCACTGAGGACCTCATGCATCCTCACTGTGCCCTTGATGGTGAACAGGGACACTTCTTTCAAACTTCCTCCTCACTTACATAGAAGAGTTTAACCTTGCCTGTATCTTTTAGCAGTTCAGTTCAGTTAGTACCTTGAAACGTTGGGTGATGGGTTGCTATCTGATGATGATGGAGGGGTCACTGCTCCTGCTCTAACTCTGGCCCTGTGCCATTGCTGACGGACGCTCCATGCCTTTTGTTGTGCTCTCTTCTCTCTTTCACTTAACTCACTCACTCTTTTCCTCTTTTTCATTTAAAAATCTCTGGTATAACCCTGCTTCCTGCTCTGTAAATATCCTTTTCTGCGTTCGGGATCAGCATCCCTACGCTGCCTGTACTGTCGCTGCTTCTCAGCTGCACTCAATTTAGCCTTAACAATAAGAAAGAAGTTATAATCCTGAAAACTGAGTGATATTCTATGCAAAAGAAATCAAGGAACAGCTTTGAATAAAGTTTATTTATATGGTAGTCACTGGTGTTACTCATCGTCACTGGTGTTACCTATAAGTAAGGTAACACCAGTGACAATTTTCATGAAAAATGCATTTTAAAAAATGGCTGCTACAGGGCTTCAAGCCATATGTTGTGAATCATGGCATACACACAAAAATATGTAACTTGATCCATTTATATTGTTTTTTTTTTTTTTTTTTTTTTACATTTCCCTAAGAATAAAGTAGGTCATACCAGTGACCTCAACTAAAAGCTTCATATGAAATCATGATATAAATGACAACATTTCTAATAACTAAAAAGAGACAGTGGACTTACCATGTGCCTTTCTTCATAGATCCTTAGGGAAGGGGCCACAGGAAGTCAAATTATGACATCAGTATGATTTCTTATTTCAAAATAAGACACTTTTATTTTATGGTAACACCAGTGACATGACTCCAGGGGACAACTACTTACTTTTATTATATATTTTTAACACAACATGTTTCTGACTTCAAAATACAGCACTTAACTTCTATACATGCCAGTGTGGACAAGCACTTTTACAGTGCCTGGAATTCTATATAATTGATTAAAAAACAATTATAGCCACAGTGATGGCTCAAGAAGGTGTAATTATTCAAATAACATATTGTTTTACTTTAAAATATAAATACATTGTAACAATAAAGTGTTTTTTCAAGTGTAATCATTCTGTGAAGTCCAGGGACATAAAAATACACATTTCTGTAGAAGACACACGTAGCAGTATAACATAGTTTATTAAGTTGTATTTAATATTATTGTGTCTTATTAATGTCATTAGACAAAGACTGGAGAAAATAACTTTGTTCATGATAGAAAAGAAACAAACATCTTTTACACAGAATTTAACTAAAAGAATACTTATAATGTTATGTTGCACTTTTGTTAAAAATGCAAAATTCTGTTTAGTGTTGGAATGTGGCAAAGTAAGTGTAAGTGTCACTTGTAACAGGAAACCCTTAATTGATGTTTATTACAATTTTGTTCTTTGTTACCTTACAGTCTAGTTACAGTAGGGATATAACTTTAAGTCTGGGGGAGATGTTGTGTTCTCTCAATGTACTATAAATTGGGAAATATCCTCTAGGGGGAGTTGTTCACCAGATGTCCAGATAGACCGAGTGTGTCCTCACTACAGCCTGTAGCACGATAACATATTGGATTACATCCACTACGTACTGGATGTTGTAACCCTAACCCCAGCCCTAACCCTAACCATAACACTAGTTTTACTTCTTTAAAGGCTTTAAACAAGTAGTCTGCTGTAGGTGAGTTTTTCCTGCCATTTAATGTCCCCGACAACCTCCCATTTGTCCCCTTGTTAGCAATGGCCTTTTTCAAGACATGTAAAAGCCTAACAAAATCACAAGTTTATTATTACTGATGTATTTTTTGTCATAGAATAAAGCGTGAAAATATCTTAAGATTGTGTTAACCACAGACCTAATTTAATCAAAACCGGCATCTTTTACGAGTCTAAGGGAAATGACATAGTAGTATAGCTAACATTGATTCATCAATTCAGTTCCCATCAAGAACCTCTTTCCAGCAATAAGAGAAACTTTTCAACACACCCATATCTTTCAACATGCACATTACCATCTGCAGAGACCCATACTTTGAGAGAGAGAATGTTTTAAGTAAAGAGATATGTTTGTGTTCACATAGGTGTGGTTCTGCCTTATTAAGTTGCTCTCCACAACACATGTCCATCAAGAAACACACATCAGTGTCACTGTCCCCTAACTAAGATCAGCTCAGTGGTATTCCTGAAAAGTTATCACTCACCTTCTAACCAGGATGTAAAGCTTGTGGTAGAAATCAGGTGATGCACAGGGAGTTGATCATTTACATACGGCTCTTTGTGAAATAAAACTAATCCAAATGAATCTCCTATTATGTAATATGAAATACAATGTGTAAGCATATAAATAACTATTCTGAACCACTTTATACAGCTAGCATAGGTGTTGTAGCACAGTTTCCATACAAGGTTGCTTATAAATACATTTTTGGCCACAAATTACAAAGATACCATGGAGCCAAGTGTATACATCAGAGTGTCTAATGGACTAAATGAGATAGCTGTTGCTTTTAATGACTGCCACTTACACGCTGCATTTTCCACATATATTCCAATAGTGTGTAGGGAAACTAGCCAGCGGTGGGTGGAGCACAGACACACGGGAGGCCGTTTTAGTGTTGCCGAGTGGGATCTTTATTCAGAACAGTCTGGAGGGTGTGAGTGAGTGAGAGTGTGTGTGTGTGTGCTTGCATGTGCATGTGTGTGGGTGTGAAATCGTGTGGTGAGGGGTTCAGTTGTCTGCGGGGTTGCCGGAGTCGCGCCGGGGTTTTCCTGAGCAACGGGGGTTCCTCTCAGCCCCAGGCAATGTCGCGTTGGCAGCCAGGAGGCGGAATCTTCGCACGGGTCTGAGTTCTCTGGAAGAAAAAAAACACACACAACGCTGATTAGTAAAACACACGCAATGCCGATAACACTGATAACAGACATGAAGCCACACGCACATGTCTTGTGAGAGGTGTCTCTCCTTTTGAGCAGAACAGCGGCCTTTTATACTCTCCCCCTCATCTGCTGGATGGAGGAATTCTCCCGTGCCACGAACCATTCATCGACTGAGGGTGTGTCAGTGGCTCCGCCCCGCCGCCACGTGCTCTCTGGCTGTCCAAAATATTGGTGGTGCTGAAGCAGGGCTGTTTCTTCAGCACCACCGTGGCAGTCACGGGAGGAGCGATTTTAGTTTCTTGTGCGCTGGCTGTCGGTCCGTCACGACAGTACCCCCCCTCATCTCCGAGCCTACTGCCGCCGCGTGTCAGGCCCACAGTGCATCCCGCTGTGAGAGACCATCTGCATTCCCATGGTGGGGCTCTGCCTGGTGCTGGACCTGGAAAGAGAAGTCCTATAACGCGAGGAACCATCGAGTTACCCTGGCGTTAGTGTCTTTGGCCTCGGCCATCCACTGTGGTGGGGCGTAGTCTGTCACCAGAATGAAGTGCCGACCATCCAGGAAATATCATAGCTCTTCGATGGCCCATTTTATCGCCAGGGCCTCTCTTTCCATGGCTGCATATTTCTTCTCAGCAGGGTACAATTTCCGACTGATGTAGAGATGTTCCTCTCCCTCAAAAGTCTGTGAGAGAAGTGTGCCCAGCCCGGTTTCGGATGCATCTGCGTGCACGGTGAATGGAAGGGTGAAGTCTGGGTTGCATAGCACCCAGTGCTGGTGAGGGCTTCTTTCAGGGTTTGGAAGGCCCTTTCCGCTTCGGCTAACCACTTCACCTGGTCTGGCTGGCCCTTTTTCATGAGATCTGAGATGGGGGAGGCTACAGAGCAGAAGTTAGGCACAAATCGGCAGGATTTGTGCCATCATCCAGGATGATGAGTATGTACTCCTGACCCCAGGCGGATTTGGGGAGTGGCCCCACGAGGTCCATGCGAACCCTCTCGAAGGGGCTGCATATGATGAGCATAGGAATAAGGGGAGCCAGCAGGGGCCTCTGTGGGGCGGTGCACTGGCACTGGGGGCACTGTTGGCAGAAGCCCCGGACCTCTGCATCCATCCCCGGCCAGACAAAGCGGTCTTTTAGCTTTTCTAGGGTGGTTCATGCTCCCAAGTGGCCACCGAGCGGATGGGTGTGGGCCAGGTACATCAGCGTCTGTGTCTTGGTCTTGGGGACTACCAGGAGCTCCATGATCTCCCCTCGGCGGCAGGCCCATTGGTATAGGAGTGTTTCAAGCGGTTATCCTCCTTCTGCTCCCACCCAAAGTTCCCCTACCAGTTCACCTGTTGGAACACAGACCAGATCGGGTTAGCGTGTGTGTGCGGCTTACATTCTACTGTGGCATCCCCCTCGTCTTGTGCCAAGTAGGCCTGCCGGGCTTGTGTCTCTTTCGTGCGCTGAGGTGCTCTGCTGGATTTTGGAGCTGGGCTGGCCAGGACCCTGGCCAGTCTCATCCCAGGAACAGCGGCACCGGGAGGGTGGGGATGACGCCGACTCGGAGTGGCCAGGTGCCTGCTTTACCCTGGATCTGGACCTCGGCCGCTGGGATTTCCAAGGTATCTCCATGGACACAGGTTACAGTGATGGTTCCGTCCCGGCTGAGTTCTCTTGGTAGGATTGTCGGCTGGACGAGGGTCACCGTACTCCCAGAGTCCAGCAGGGCGGTGACCGGGCTCCTTTTGACCCACACTGTCAGGGTAGGGGCGCTTGGCGGGTTCGGCGTGTGGAGGGTGCACCCCGCCAACCAGGGTTTTTGGGCCTTCTTGGGTGGCCCCAGGTCTGGCTCCGATGGCATGGGCTTGTCAATGGGCGTCTCATAGCCGGGCGGGCTTCGGAGGGTCCCCCCCCAGGGTAGTGCTGGCAGTCCGGCCGGTGGGGCAGGAATATTCTGGGCGGACTGCAGGACCGCCGTCCTTCCTGGCCGAGCTCCAGGGTGGCCAAAGCACGCTCCAGATTGGCTCGGAGTGCCTTGGGCATCCCTGGCGCCTGCACTCCCATGACTTGCTGTTCTGTTGCCGGCAGAGCCCATAGAAAGTGGTCCATGGCCACCTTTTCTGCCACCTCGGTGGCGGTGTATATGTCGAGTTGAAGCCACATCTTCGTTATGCGCAGCAGGGTTCATCTGACCATGTGGTTTGACCCCCGGCCGATAGTTCCACCGATGGAACTCCGCCATCGCCTGGTGGGGGGTTTGCCCACACCATGCCAGGATCTCCTTCTTCACCTCTCCATAGTTAGCTGCTTCCTCCGGAGAGCAGCGGGCCGAGGATGCATAGACACTGGTCGCTGTCCCAATCTTCGTGGCAGGCAATGCATTCAAAGGTCTCTAGGTAGGCCTCAACGGCGTCCTCCGGGGTCAGTGGGGGAAGCATGCGTTGGGCCTCGCGGCCGGGATCGGGGACAGATGTGGCGGCTGCGGGAGTTGTTGTTTTCAGGGCCACCAGTTCCCGGTCACGGCCAGTAGGCTGTGCGCAAGCTGCTGCATGGCTTGCTGCTGGAGATTTGACTCCATAAGGTGTTGCAGCATGGGATCCATTTTATTTAAATTTATTTATTTATTTATTTATTTTTTAAGGGTGGTGTAGAGTGTGGGGCTTTAATACAAAAGGAAAAAAAGAAACCCAAAGACGAAGGGGGAAAAAAAACTCTTTTTTTTTTTTTTTTTTTTTTTTAAGTGGGTGGGTCTGTGCTCCTGCCCGCATTCTCCACCAGTGTAGGGAAACTAGCTAGCGGTGGGTGGAGCCCAGCTTCAAACTTAAAGTAACGCCTGATTCATATGTTGTCCTTTTATCATATTTCAATAATATTTAACTGATAACTGTATTCAGTCGCATATTTAGTGAAACTTATAACCTAATCACGTTATAATTCACTGTAGGTTCCATGCTAAGCCTGTGGCTAATGGCGGCCATGTTTTTTATGGCATTTGTTTCCCATTGTGTCTTGTGAGATAGCGTTAACATTTATCTTGCAACTTATCCAAGAAAGAGAGCACTATCTTATTTTTTGTTGACAGCTTTTATTTAAAGGTTCACAGGGTGCTTGGTTCAGACCAATTCTGAACGTGAAGTAGCTGAGGCTCTGTACAAGTTCAGGAGTTCACTAAAGTTATGTTCTGCAAATTACTATTTGTTGTAATTACTACTTATTTCCAGCAGCCTTTTTTCCCAGTGTAAACGGAGGCATAGTGGAAAGTTTCAGTTTAAAAAAAAGAAAATAAATAAAGAAAGAAAAAAACTTTCTTTAAAAAAACTTTGTTTTTCTCCTTTTTGCTCCTCTCTCCATAGGATGACATAGTCAGTTATTTTATTACTAGGGCCCTGCTCACATGCCCCAGAGTGTTCAGTTTTTTCGAGTATGAATACTACTTTGCACAGTAATATAGGCTATACGTGTTCTTCAATCACACACATTGCTTATACAGTTTAATTGTAAGTAGCAATCAGGAGGTTTTTTTAGCTTTCAGGTTTATGAAATAGAATAATGGTATTAAAATCATATGAGTCAAATGACGCTGAATAAAAAATATTAAAAAGAGAAAAACAGACAGGCAAGGCAGCACACTAGGCCACAGGGGAGAAATGAGGAACACCAAGCAAATAAAACACCCAGTTTACTTGAAGTGAATACCACTGCAAACTTCACTCAATCCAGCAAGCCTCACACACACCATGCACCACTCCCCTTTAAGGCCTAATGGCACTCTGGCATCTTTCATAGTATTACCAAGAACAGCAGCTGGTTTGTTCCACACCTCAGCAAAATACCTCAATTATTTATCATGAGTTATACTTGTTCACAGCAATTTCTGATGAGACAGAAGTCCCTAATGCAGTGACACCACTTATAAAATCATATTTAACTGGAAATTAAAACATATAATAATTATTAGATTATATTGTTACATATTAAAATGATTAACGTTTCATAATGATATTAATTCTGCTTAGAGATTGATCTCAAGACAAGGTTCCTATGTGATGCTGAATGTAAAACCAGAATGCTTCAGTAAGAATCAGCAATCTGTCAGCAACATTGGTGACACTGTCATGTGATGCTGTGAGGGTGGAGCTTAATCAACCTTTATGATGTTAACATATTAGAGTACAGAAAGGGCTTAGAAATTTTTTATCCAGCTAAGACCATTCATCATGTTCACTGTTATATTCATGTGTTTGTGGCTTTCACTAGGTGTGTTAACATTGAATAACAAATAACTTTTGGTTATTTCAGAAATATTAATTGTTAAATTAGTGATTAATTAGTCTGTGTGGTGATAAAGCAGAAGTAATCTGAATACTTCTGGCTTGATTATGTAAAGACTAAAATCATATTTTCTCTTCTTTATGACAGATGACTCCATGGCAGATTCAATAGAGCCACTTGTCACTCATAAAGCTGTAGATGAAGGTGATAATCTTACTCTGTCCTACAGCTACAAAAAATTCAGTGGTACAGTAAATATGTTGCAATGGTACAGGCAATATCCAAAATAAAAACCTGATTTCCTTCTTCAAATTTTCCCAAGTGAAGGTAAAAGTGACACTGGCCCACCACGTCTGTCTGCTGAAGTTGATCAAAATAATAAACAAGTGGATCTGCTCATCTCCTCTGCTGCTGTATCAGGCTCTGCACTACACTACTGTGCTCTGCAGCCCACAGTGACAGGAAATCCATCTGCACTGTACAAAAACCTCAACCCAGTTATGTTTGACTGAACAACTGATCAACTGCCAAAGTTATATAATTCTGCATGACATAATGTCAGAGTCAATCTAAATAAATGATAATTTGCATATCTGAGGTTTAGATAAGTCAATACAAATATATGTTTAGTGTCTCTTAGCTATGTCTTCTGCTACAGATCTATGTTCACAGTCAGGATAACAATTCTTATTGGTTACTAAGTACAATGACTTAATGAATTTCTTTTTTTTCCAATGGCTTGGTAATATATTGAACACAAAAAAAAAATACTTTCAAGACTCAAAATGGAAAACTCCAAAATGACATTTTTTTAGACCTGTATTGCCAATTATTGAGCTAAATAATTAATAAACCCCACATACAGTAGCAACTGTATGTCCTAACCAAACCTCACCAAAGTCCGTATGTTAGTGTTACCAATTTTAAAAATCTGATGTGTCTTTAACATTGAAATTCTTGTAGGACACAACAAACATTTCTGCCAGTGAAACTATGCACTAATGTACTTAATAAATCTAAACATCTCTACACACCTCATCACTGAACTGTAACAGAAGCACAATACTTACTGTACTTTCTCCTAAATGATTACCTGTATATTAACACTTTACAAATCCAAAGTTATCAAACATAATAAAGTAAGCGTTTTCAGCCATAATCATAATCAATGGGTCAAAGATATTGTATTACAGGGAGATTTCTGCACTTCTTGTTGTGATTTAAACTACATACAAAATAACACATCATTTAGTAATGTAAAATACATCAGTGACTCATTAAAGAATAGATAAACAATGATCTCTCATTTAAACAAACCTGTAACTAATTGTTCTGTTAAAATGCATTAATGCAGTCTAATCATTTATTTAAAATAGAAGTCACTGAAATATGCTTCTGAAAAAATCACCCTGGATGGGATACCAACCCATTGCAGGGCACAATCACACAATCGCACAATTACACACACACAATGGACAATGACAATCAGCCTACAAAACATGTCTTTGGAGTGGGGGAGGAAACCGTCTGGGTTACGCATGTAACCCTGTTCCCTGAGAAGGGAACGAAACGTTGCATTTAGCATAACACGATGGGAACGCTCCTCACGTGCGACCAGCATCTGAAGCTTGTGTAACATCATGCCTATTTATAGGCCTGCCATGATCAGGTGATGTGGTGATGGTGATGTTAAGACACCTGTCATATATATATATATATATATATATATATATATATATATATATATATATATATATGGCACCTGTGAACCGCGCCGTCAGCCTCTATTATCTGAAGCGAAGACACAATTCACAGGCCTATGACAAAGCTATGGAACATCATCTTCCCTTCTCAGGGAACAGGGTCACATGCATAACCCAGACGTTCCCTTTCAAAGGGAAATCCACGTTGCGTTTAGCATAACTCTATGGGAACGAGAATACCCACTCCGTCATACTGAGGGTACAGCCTGTTTCAAAAGACCCAAGCCCGAGGGTCACTGCAAGACACTCGAGCCCGGGGTGGAATGAATATCCAGACTGTAATATCGAATGAATGTGTGTGGCATAGCCCACCCTGCAGCAGCACACACATCCTGTAAGGATACCCCATTGGACAAAGCCTTTGAGGAGGCGACCCCCCTAGTGGAATGAGTCCTTATGCCCTGAGGCGTAGCGAGACCGTGCACCTCATAAGCGATAGAGATTGCTTCCACTATCCAATTAGAGATGTGCTGCTTTGACACAGCATCACCTCTACTGTCACCGCCAAGCAGACCAGCAGCTGCTCTGACTTACGCCACTGGCCGGAGCGGTGGACGTAAGTAAAGAGACCCCTTACTGGACAGAGCAGGTGCATTCTTTCTTGTTCTGGTGTGAGGAACATAGGAGGGCAGAAAGCCTGCAACACCACAGGCTGGGCAGCAGATGTAGGCACCTTAGAAATATAATCAGGCATAGGATACAGGAAGGCCTTGGCTAATCCAGGGGTAAATCAAGGCAGGAAGGTGCAACAGAGAGAGCTTGGAGATCTACTCTGTTGAGAGATGTCAGGGCCAGCAGAAGAGCTACCTTTAGAGTCAGAAGCTTCTCAGAGGCTGACTCTAAGGGCTCAAATGGGGCCCCTGACAGACCTTCAAAGACCACAGAAAGGTCCCAGGAAGGTATGTGCGGCCTGCAGATGGGCCTCAGCCACCTGACACCAGGCATAAACCTCGAAGTTAGAGGATGTTGCCCCACAGAGGCTCCATCAACAGGGGCATGGTTGGCCGAAATGGAGGCCATGTAAACCCTGATTGTAGAAGGAGCCCACCCTGCTGAGAAACATCATTAAGAACTCCAGGAATGTAGCTATTGTGCAGTTCACTGGGTCTAGCTGATGTTCCTTACACCACTAGCCAAAAAGTCTCCACTTGAGTGCATGCAATTTGCTCATGGATGGTGCTCTAGCATTCAACATGGTCTCTACAACCTCAGAGACCAAAATCTATGAGCTGGTGCCCATCAAGGGCCAGATCCCCAGTGTCCACAGGGTGATAAATCAGTGCTCCGGCTTGAGACAGTAGATCTGTGCAGACGAGAATCTGGCAAGGAGTGCTGTCTAGCAAGGATATTATCTCTGAGAACCATATTCGAGCTGGCCAATAAGGTGCTGCTAGCAGGAGACATAGACGGTCTTGGCGAACTCTTGCTAGAACTTGTGGGAGCAGAGCGATCGGGGGAAAAGTGTACCTTGGCCACGTGTGGAGCATGGCATCCAGCCCCAATGGTGCAGATACCAATTAAACTTCTGATATGACGAGTCATTTGCTTGGGTGCCCGGAGAGACAAATCCATGCCGCAGCTAAGCTCTGCCTCCTCCATCTTTGGCACAGCTAAATAGCCATGCTGTTCATTCCCAAGGATGGATGAATAGTCAGACATTGCAGGATTATAAATACAGCTCCAGTATGGTTTTCCCCAGAAGCGTGATATTTCATTATGCACCTCTGGAAAAAAGGGGGGGTTACTGTGGTTTGAGGGAGATTTATATTCACTGGGGAGAAAGCGCTCGTCCAGCCTGCCACCAGCAATTCCTCGGACCAGTCTAGATTAAGTTTTTCAACTGCCCTAGAAATCACTTCGAGCAGATCTTTATATGCTTCAGAGCTGCTCTCTGTTTTCGGTGCAATGGCAGCCCCTTCTGGCCCCTCAGAGTCAGAGAGGGTGTTTTGGCTTTCCATTTTGCAAGGAGGAGTTGCGACCAGGGATGAGCCAGACCAGGAAGACAGAGCAAGAGATAGAGCAGCACTCATCTCCAGCTCCTCTTCCAGATCCATATGAGATCCATAGGAACTGAACTGGCTGCCTTGGCAATGGCCAGCCAAGATCCACGAGGCTCTGAAACACAACTCCCTTCGGCCAAGAAGAGAGCAAGCCGTGAGTGGAGCTGCCTTATCAAAAGTATTTAATTGACACTAATGAAAGCAAAGGTTCACATACTTTTCCCACTCACAGATATTTAATATTGGATCATTTTACTCCGTAAATAAATGAAAACTTTTAATTAAATTCTTGATGTAAAAGGTCAGTGTTGTTATTTATCCCTAATACCCAAAATGTCCCAACAATTTAATCTGTTTGTGGACAAAATTGTTTAGAACAAAAACAAAAAAACAAAAAAGAAACAAACAAACAAAAAAAAGTGATATGTTGTGAGTATTTTTGAAGAATATTGAAAAACATTTATTAGAGTACCTACATATCTAGAAGATTATTTCACACATTTATTCTATGTTAAAATGTAAATAAATAAAATTATTTATTTTATGTTAAAATATGTTCAAAATATTGGAATATTTTGTTATTATATAAAAATACATGTAATTAATAAAACATTACCTTTTTAGGTAATTAAAGATAAAGATGAATAAATTTTAAATGCATGTAAATTTATATGAATTATTTAATAAGATATAAATAAGATGCTCTGATGTAGTATACTACAGAATATATTGTATGTGCAAGCTTATTAAAATATATGGCAATGAGCCATATATATATATATATATATATATATATAGAGAGAGAGAGAGAGAGAGAGAGAGCGAGAGCGAGAGAAATTCTTTCATTTTAAAGCTGAAAATGTATTCAGTCATGTCCGTAGTTAAGTGCTCTGTATACACATTTAATGTGTCCACAATGGGCCATGTTTTTGGTATATTAAATCAGACAACAATGAAGGCAGCAACACCAGACTGTCCTGCACATATACTGGATCAGTTTACAGTCTCCACTGGTATCAACAAAAACCAACAAAAAAAGTTGGTGAGTTTGTGCTTCTGATTCTTGAAGCCAGTAAACAGGTCACACTGGCTGAACCACCTCATTCAGGACTGTCCATTAATCTTGACAAAATCAGTAGGAAAGTTGATCTACTCATCTCCTCTGCTGCAGTGACAGACTCTGCATTGTACTACTGCGTTCTGAGGCCCACAGTGACAGGAAACTCAACTACACTGTACAAAAAGCACTACACATGTCTGGAGCAGAGCTATGCTTTTCTGAGAAGATGGATCTATTTGCATGCTTGCACTCACATCTTAACTACCTGTCTATAACATCAACTTGTGCACATATAATGAGTTGCTAAAGTTTATTTCTTTATTTCTAATCAAAATCATGTTCATCCATCATTTTCATGCATAAGATCATCATGAAATACAGTTGCATAGTACAGATGCAGTGGGTTCATTAGCAACAATTCTGTGTTGTATTGGTGACTTAATTCACTGTCACTGATTCTGTGAAACAGTGAAATGATGATCTGTACAAACTTATGCTACAACAGCAGCACTTGCTGGGTGTGGCCTTCTAGAGACATGTTCCCCCATATGTAAAGTTCAGTACATACAGCACTATTATACAGAATCATCAAAGGAGCTGTGTTCAGAAATGGCTCAACAATACAACTTACTGTACATAGTGAGATACTTCCCACTGATTCTCACTGTAATTACAGGTAATTAATTAATCAGTTAATTAATGGTATTTATTAATACTCGTGTCTTAAAGAATTAATTTATTATCTGAATGTTTTGAGTATATTTACAGAAATAGATTATTTTCCAGATTGTTTTATATGTATATTATATCTTTATCTACTCTTCTTTACAACAGGCAGTTTTGCAGATACAATTGAGCCAACGGTCAAAGATGGCAAAATTGTTGGGAACGAAACAGAAACTGTTACTCTGAAGTGTTCATATAAGTCAACCAGCAATTACATTCGGATTTACTGGTATAGACAATATCCTAACAGCGCACCACAGTTTTTACTGTTGAAAGGCGCAAAGTCATCAAGTTCTGATAATTTCAATCCTGCTGGCACTCGATTCAAGGCAGAAACAACCTCAGATTCTACTGCACTTTCTATCAAAAATCTGCAGATCTCAGATTCTGCACTCTATCACTGTGCTTTAAGAGTAGTATCACAGTAATACAGAGTCAATTACAGGCTGTACAAAAACCTAAAAAATGGTTTATATGAGGTTAAATGCTATATATCAAAGATACTTCCTTTGCCAATGTGTTATCAGTTAACCACAAGTACAAACAACATTCGTGATAACATAGGCAGCTGAAGAAACAGAAAGTAAAAATAAAGAGTGAGTGTGTCAGGTGTTACTGGTGAGTGCTGTTTTAAATGATATTCATTGTACTTTATTGGACAGTTTTCCCTGTGATTCATGACAATCTTTTTTTTTCCATTTAATGACCAAAACACAAATTAAAATGTCTCATATATTCTACAGAATAGGCACAATATTGTACAACTTTTTTGGAAAAATATAATTGACAATTCAGAATATTCAGACGTGTCTAAACTAAGAAGTGTAGTAAAATCTAGGGAAGGTGATTGTATTATCTAAGATTGCATTACAAAAAATATTACAATGAAATGAGATCAGCACACAGTTCATGTGTAATGGAATGTCCACAAAAAAGTCAATATTCAGGAGATAGTGCCCTCTGGTGGTGAGCAGGAGGACCCACAGAGGCCTGAGTAGAGACATCATGATATCAACTATCCAGCCATTGTTTTGTTTGCTTTTGTTTTTAACAAAAGATCAAAAGGTTAAACAATATAGACAAATTTTCACAACCTTCTTTGTTCATATTTACCAAGGGTGCCAATATTAGTGGAGGGCACTGTATATTAATTTAATCGAATTACCATTTTCTATTTCTATATCAGAATCAATTACTAATAATTGCAATTATTCAAAAATATATTACATGTTCTTTACAAACATGAGGTTAAGTTGTTAAAGGCGCTTTTTGTTGTGCAACTAGTTTTGGAGCTAATAAACTTGTTCTAATGATACAGATTATTTCTTTCCTATTCAAAATTTCAGCTAATCAGTTTGGCAATAGTAGATTAGAGAGGATAATATTTCATAGCTTTCATAGCGCCTATGTAGCAAGACACTACAGAAATCAATTCCTAATGTCATAATTTTTTACACTTTTTTAACACTTTAGTGATGATGCCTAACATTTCAGTGACAGATATCCACACAGGAGTTTGGATTAAATGGATGTAGTTGTTTGTCCTTCTGATGGCCATTTACCATTTATGTAATCTTATAATAGTTTGGTGTGTTATTCATGCACTATTGAAAATAAATAACTGAATATCTTTATATGAAACTGACTTTACTGCAATAAAAGAGACACAATGCCACCCAGCTTGGCATGTATGTAAACCTCTTGTACTGTAGTTCACACAACAGACACTACTATGGATTGTTAACAGGCAGCAATGTATGTGGCCGACTGAACAAAAGCCAATGAAAAACTACTTCAAATGAAATCCCTGAAAATAAAATGCAAAGGTAATGTAGGTCTTTACCTTTAAGAAGTCCACCTTCTGAAGTTTTTTTTCTCTGTTTTTGGGCTTCATTGTCATATTTTCTATTATCTGAAATTATGTTAAGCAATATCAAAAGGTGCATTTGCATGACTTTTAGAAAATCTAAAATCTAATTATTTGATCATATATGCATCTAGCCTTTAACTTAGCACTATTTATTCTCTCTAGAAAATTATTTTTTATAGGCTAACACTTGTTATATTGTTTATAAGCAGTGTTGGGTTAGTTACTCAAAAAAGTAATCCACTACAGATTACTAATTACAACTTTAAAATTGTAATGTGATTACATTACTGATTACTGCATGTAAAAAGTAATTGGATTAATAATTACTTTACTTTCACATTACTTCAAAATCTATCAAACCTACAAACTACAAACAACACTACAAAGTGAAACTCATAGTTCTTTCAGTAATTTTAGCACATGTCAATATATGATATGATTAGAAAAAGTTGGATTTATCATAACACTTGCCTCGGTTGTTGTCACTGTTTGTAGGACAACCAGACCGATAAAATATTAAACTATAAATTATAAAACTTTCTAACTAGGCTAGTTTGGTGTTGCTAGCCAAGGGGAGGCACAGCTAAGCTATTATTGTCTGGGTTTAACTGCCACAGTGCCATGCAAAGTACATTATCCTTATGCTCTGCTCATATCATGTTCACGTAAACTGGAACTCGTTTACACAATTTACACACGCTGTTTTCCTGCTCAGCATCAGAGGATGTTACTGTTCCCTTTCAACGGGAACGACACGTTGCGTTTAGCATAATGCATGGGACCGCCCTCGGCCGACCAGCATCTGAAGCTTGTGTAACATCATACCTATTTATAGGCCTGCCGTGATCAGGTGATGTGGCAATTAAGCGTATCTGGCCGGCCACTGCCGAGGCAGCCAGGCGGCTCAGGTTCTGGTGATCTCATATGGATCCAGAAGAGGAGCCGTAGACGAGCGCGACTATATCTCTTGCTCTGTCTTCTGGGTCCGGCTCATGTCGCGACTCTTCCTTCCACTATGGAAAGCCAAAACACCCTCTCGGTCTGATAATAGGCCTGATCTGAGAATGATCATAAAGGCCAAACAGGCAAGGAAAGAGCGGTCCTGATGGGGCACGGAGGGACATATCAGGGGACATGAGGATGTTAGGGCAGTTAGCCCCCAGTGCTACTGTTGGGCCTCCCCTAGCCAAGGCTGTCCCAAGTTTTCAGTCTTCTCTGGTCAGCAAGCTGTCACAGGACAACAGAAATCTGAATCTTTCCCTCCAATACAATGTGGAATAGTTAACATCACTAAAAAAAACATCTGGCAGTGTGGAAACTACTGCTAAATGTGTTTCCATGGGTTCTGTCTATGGTAGAAGAGGGTTACTGGGTCCAGTGCAGAGCTTGACCCCCCCGATTGAGAGGTGTGCTCACCAGAGTAGTCAGCACAGAGCAGAGCCCGAATGTTAGCACAGGAAGTAAGATCCCTCTTGGACAAAGGGGCCATAGAACATGTACTGTGTTCCCTAAGGGAGGGAGGTTTTTACAGCAATTATTTCCTGGTCCGCAAAAAAGATGGGAGCATGCAGCCTAGTTTAGATCTGCGTCATCTGAACTGTACTCTTCGGACATACAGGTTCAAGATGCTGATGTTCAAACTTATCGTGCCACAGATTCAGTTTGAGGGCTGGTAGGTGACGATAGATCTAAATGACACATATTTCCACATAGGAATATCGTCCAGTCACAGGAAGTTCCTGTGGTATGTGTATGGAGACAACGCATACCAATATCGGGTTCTTCCCTTTAGTCTAGCTTTATCCCATTGCACCTTCACAAAGTGCATGGATGCTGCTCTGGCTCCCTTGCGACTCCAGGGCATCCATGTACTAAACTACCTGGATGACTGGTTAATTCTAGAATGATCCAGGGAACTGGTGATTAAACATCGAGAAGTTGTTCTCGCCAACATGAGGAGCTTGGGGCTCAGGTTGAATTTCAAGGAAAGTATGCTTTCCCCAGTGCAGAGGACAACTTTTCTAGGGGTTATATGGGATTCTGCTATGATATGCTATCCCCAAAACTCATAGTGTTGATCCTATCAACATTGAGCAAGATAAAGCTGGGTCTGGGCATCCTTTCCAGTCTCTACTAGAGACTTATGGCTTATGGCTGCAGCAGCCAACATCATACCATTGGGCCTATTGCAAATGAGACCATTTCAGTGTTGGCTGAAAGTCGGGGGTTTCGTCCAAGGACAAAACCTCTGAGACTAAACAGTGTCACGAGGCGATTCCTACATGCTCTGAGTATTGGAGGTGTCCCTAGTTTCTAGCCTCGGGTCACACTCTAGGGGTGTCTCCTTATCGCAAGACAGTAATGACAGACGGCGCCCTCCCAGGCTGGGGTGAGGTCTTTGGAGCGGCCGTCATCTGGAGTGGCACCTAAATCGCCTAGAGATGCGGGCCGTATTTCTAGCACTGAAGTTCTTTCTTCCTCAATTAAGAGGTCACCATGTGTTACTTGAGACAGACAACACATCGGTGGTCTCATATATCAACCAGCAGGGAGAGTTACGTTCATGCCCCCTGTTCAGACAGGCGCAACTAATTCTTCTCTGGGCAGGGGGAAAGTTTTGTCAGTGAGTGGAATGTGAACAAATTTGAACATGCAGTACCCTCGGTATGACAGAGTGAGTATTCGCGTTCCCATAGTGTTATGCTAAACACAATTGATGCACCTGTAACGTCTCCCTGAGGGCAACAGATTAAACAGATCAGAGCCAGGGTGAGAGCTGTCCTTAATGATAGTTTTTCCTCTGCTGAGGCAACAGGAGGTGTAAATGTCCATCAGGGAGTGGAGAAGACAGCCAATGATCTTCTGTGCTGCTCTTATTACTCTCTGAAGCCACTCCCTGTCTGCCACGGTGCAGCTGCTGTACTATACCGTAATACAGTATGTCAGCAGGCTCTCGACGGACGAGCAGTAGAAGGTCAGCAGCAGATCGGGGTCCAGATTGTACTTCCTGAGAACCCTCAGGAAGTGTAGCCACTTTTGAGCCTTCTTAATAACCGCTATGATGTTGTCTGTCCATGAGATATCAGCGGAGATAAGGACGCCAAGAAACCGGAAGGTGTGGACACTCTCCACACACTCACCATTGATGAAAAGGGGGGCTAGCTCAGTGTTGTGCTTCGTGAAGTCTACAATGCTCTCCTTGGTTTTCTTAGTGTTTAGAGCCAGATTGTTCTCTGAACACCAGGCTGCATAGTTCAGGACCTCCTCTCTGTAGGCTACCTCATCTCCCTTTGAGATGTATATGTACACATGACATATATATATATATATATATATATATAGAGAGAGAGAGAGAGAGAGAGAGAGAGAGAGAGAGAGAGAGAGACTAGTTGGTTGACTAACTGGTCATTATTGCTCTCTTGCACTCATTTTTGAAAGTCCATGTTGTCACCAGGACAGGAACATTGACCCAGTGGATACTGTGAATCAGAGTATATGCTCTGTAAATGCTCTGTTGTAACATTGTTGCAACATTGCAGCTACATTCCTACTACATTTAATTTATTTGGTTTATTCTAGTTTGATGGAATCAGAAAAACACATACTAATAAATTTACAAAGCAGACTATGTAAACTTGAGTCAGCTAGTTTCAGTTAATTTAGAAGCTAGTTTAAATTGAAATGGAACGTTGGTTCCACTAGATGTAGAGGCAACACTGTTACTTGAAGTTAAATTTTTTAATTGTGATTTGATTGCATAATAATTATTAAAATAATTAAATAATTTGAATGATAGTGATTATTAGCTTTTTGATATAAGCATTTGAATTATTGTTTGTGTTTTTGCTCAAAACTGAATATAAAGCCAGAATGTTTCAGTAAGAATCAACAATCTGTCAACAGTGTTGAGGACTGTTGGATTTCCATGTATCTCAGGAATCTCCAAATCCCAGATTATGTCTTTCAGACCTCCGTCAGCCCTTTCAGCCTGTTCTACCATTACTTCTATTAACTTTTAGTTCTGTGCTGCTATGAGCTAGAAAGTGTGGTTCAGGCCTGGGGGGTCTAAAATGAACACACACTGACTTCATGCATGCTCACACAGACATCCCACTTAATTCATGCAGAGCAGAAATATTTATAAAACTTGATAACGGTAGTGCGTGGACAGTTTCTACTGGTGCAGGGGCCAGACAGAGACAAAACACACAGCGCACAGGGTCATACCACAACCCAGTATTTCCCATATCCAAGGTGTCTTAATACAGTTCAAAATATGAGAGTACATGAAGAGAATTTCCTTTCAGGGACACTGTCATGTGATGCTGTGGGGTGGAGCTTCATCAACATTTATGATGTTAACATATTAGAGTACAGAACGAATAAAAAGAAATTCATTCAGCTGAGACTATTCATCATGTTCACTGTTATATTCGTGTGTCTGTGGCTTTTGTTAGGTGAGTTAACATTGACTTTTTGTTATTTTAGACATTAGTGATTAATTAGTCTGTGTGGTGTTAAGGAAAAGCAGAATATGGGTCTAAGATGCTTTTCTGGCATGATTATGTAAACGTTAAAAACATTATGTCCTCTTCTCTATGACAGATGACTTCATGGCAGATCCAGTAGAGCCACTTTTCACTCACAAAGTTGTAGATGAAGGTGGTGATGACGAAACAAGTGCTACAGAAAGCACCCTACAATGGTACAAGCAATATCCAAAATCTAAACCTGTGTTTCTTCTTTATATCTTTCAAAGTAGAGTTCTAATATACCACCACAAATGTCTGCTAAAGTTCATGGAGATAAACAAGTGGATCTGCTCATCTCCTCTGCTGCTTTATCAGACTCTGCACTATACTACTGTGCTCTGAAGCCCACAGTGACAGGAAATCCAATCACACTGTACAAAAAACTTGACACGGTTTCGATATATGGAAAGCAGTGCCTTAGAGCAGTGGTTCTCAACCCGGGGGGTGAAATCGGAGAGATCGGAAGGGGGGCACAAATTGTTTTCAAGAAAAAACACAGACAGGGCATCATTAGTGTATTTTATTGCTTGTCAAATAGAATATGCAAAAATGGACAAAAGTCTCCCTCTATTTTCTTTTAGCTGGGGAGAGGCGGAGCTAAGCCTGCCTCTTGTTTTAAATGCAGACCAGTGTTGCCAACTTAGCGAATTTTTAGACCCCTTTAGCGACTTTAAAAAAAATAATTAAAAAAATAAAATTTTTTTTTTTTTAAAGCGCCTAGCAACAAATTGACTTTTTGGACAAACCTTAGCGAGTTTCCAAATGTCACCAGTACTGTCCTACAAGCGCAACGTCTTTCTTTCCCGCTGCACTCACACCTCTCTCTGCATCTGCTCTGTTCACTGAGTGGCTGAAAGCCGGAGCAGCACATTCTATTGATCGCACGGCAGCTGACAGACGTGATTGTAAAAAGAAGCAAGCACAGGTGTCCCACTGATTGATTTAACAATGTCATGAGATGCACCCTTCTTCCAAATTTACATAATTCTTATGTGAATGTTTTGAACACAAGACGAATGTAATGCAACATGTTTTACATGTAAAATAGTACACGTTATTACAGCCAAGTTCACTTGTTCAAAGTAGTTCTAGTGATCAGAAACATTTTTGATCATTCATGATCCACACCTGTCTGTTAGATAGTTTTATAAAAGTCATAAACGTTATTCTTAAAAATCATAAAAGTTATGAAAAGTAAATAAAAGAGTACAAAAGCAAAAAAAATCTATCTATCTATCTATTGTAGATTGTGGAATGTGCTGATTCAACAAGGAAAGGGGGGCTCCTTCCCACTTTCTTCTTGCAGATATCACTTTAAGGGTGAAGGACCTTGCTTTTTTTCTGTTGGGTAAACCATTTGGTTTTGGTGAGTCAAAGAGAAGGGCTTGTTTCTCAACCCACTTGTGGCATTCTGCGGGGTTGAGTTATGGTTTTACTGAAACATTCGGCCAGGTGGATACTCTGACAAAGGTCACAAGTGTTTACTAATGGTGGGTTTGTCTGTCCACCCCAGAATTGTTGGCACCACTCCCGACAGCTTCTTTCAATTATGGTTTGAGTGGTCGAGGGCTGTTTAAACAGAATGTCTTATCTTCTGTTGTTATCATCTCTGCTGCCTGGTTCAATCCTAGAAACTGTTTGCAACCACTACTCCTTTTGGTTTTTCCTTATTGTTCCTAAGATAGAAACATCGGGGTTACTTTACATTAATTATTTTGCAATATCATTCTCAACTGTTGTAGTTTCACTTTCCCCTCTACTGTATTTGAATTTTTTTGAAGAACAATTTTGTTTCTTTGACTAAAGTTAGCAAGCGGAGTCCATCCATGTTGGATCTGTCTAAAATAATATCAACTAGTCTTCAACTAAGGTACATTAAACCACTGAAACGGTCTCCTGTGCAATAGGCCCAACGGGATGATGTTGGGTGCTGCTGCCATAAGCTCCAATAGTCCCCCACAGAGACTGGAGGGGATGCCAAGATCCAGCGTTATCTTGTTCAATGTAGATAGTATTGATCCTATGCATGTTGGGAATAGAAACGCCTAAATCGTAGTAAAATCCTTACAACCCCTAGAAAAGTTGTAGGGAGAAAGCATACTTTTCTGAGGTTAAACCTGAGCCCCAAGCTCTTCATGTGGGCGAGAACAACATCTCGATGTTGAATCACCAGTTCCCTGGATCATGCTAGAATTAACCAGTCGTACAGGTACTTTAATACACAGATGCCCTGGAGTCACAATGGAGCCAGAATGACATCGACACACTTTGTGAAGGTGCGAGGGGATAAAGCTAACCTGATGGGAAGAACCCAATATTGGTATACACTGCCTCCTTTGGCAGAGACGAGAGCTCACAAGTGCCTCCCCCACCTTCGGCATAGCTAAACAGCCATACCGTTCATTCCCCACGATGGCCGTATAATCTGACATCCTGGGTTTACAAATATGGCTTATGTGTGGTTGTCCCCAGAAGCGTGATATTTCATCATGCACTTCTGGAAAAAATGGGGAGTTCTCTGAGGTGTGAGGGAGATTTATTTTCACTGTGGAGAAAAAAACTCGTCCAGTATTAGTAATCACTTCGAGCAGCTATTTCCATTTTTGGCACACCCTTCTGGCTCATCAGAGTCAGAGAGGCATTTTTTTTGTCTTTCCATAGCAGACAGAGGAGTTGCGACATGAGTTCCAAAATCCGGCAGAGAGCCGGACCCAGAAAACAGAGGAAAAGATAGAGCAGCGCTTGTCTCTGGCTCCTCTTCCAGATCCGTATGAGATCTCCAGGACTTGAGCCAGCTACCTGACTTGTCAGCGGCCGGCCCATATCCGCGAGGCTCTGAAACCCAACTCCCTTTGGCAGAGACGAGAGCGAGCCACAAGCGGAGCTGCCTAATTGTAAGGCATTCACAATGAACACAGTCAGACCTCTCAAGAGCTGCGCTGGCATGCTCCATCACTAGTCACTTCACACAGAAAGTGTGCCCCATGATGGAACGGGAGCACAATTTTTAACACACTTATGTACTTACGCACATAATACTTATGTAACTTCTGCAAAGTTGCTTTGTGACAATGTCCAATGCTAAAAGCACTGCACACATATTACTGAATTGAATTACAATGAAGAGAGCTACAGTAAACACCTTGGCAGAGCATCAGCAGGGCCCAGCGTCTGGTGATGTCTGTGGGTTCCAGACTTCAGTCATTGACTGAAAAGTATGTGGAACCAAATATTTAAAATGATTAGTTTATTATTTATGATTATTTAGTTTGACCAACTACTTTTGGTCCCTTAAAAGGGACCACATATACACCTATATGTGAAGAAAACTTTTATTAGTTAATATGCTGCGTGTATTTTTTCTTGGAAAAACACAAGATGGCGATGTCAGTTATCTTATTGTGGGTACTTGAGCGTCACTCAACCCTGCTCCTCCAGAGATCCTGATTATATTACTTAGCACATAAAACAAAATTAAATATATATATATATATATATATATATATATATATATATATATATATATATATATATATATATATATATATATAGATAGATAGATAGATAGATAGATAGATAGATAGTATTTGTTTATATAATAACCCTTGCCCTGGTTACTCTTATTAAGACCAATGTAACCTAATGCAATTGATTTTGACACTGACCTCCTCTGTGTCACTGCTTTAGACTCTCTTCTGATGGTACTTTGAACACAGGAATGCTTTAACTTTTGATTTCAATACAGAAATTAAGTTACATTTCAAACCTCTTGAATTAAAGCTGAAAGTCTACACATTCATTTCACATCCATTGTGGTGGCATACAGAGGCAAAATTAATAAGACCTGACTTACTTAATATTGTGTTTAATATTGTTTGTCTCCAACATGCACAAGCACAGGATGGGGGCATTAAATGAAACGGGCTCAGGTTCTCTTGTGATGGGGGTGTTTGTGATAATGTAAAACTTCATGTGCTCACCTCAACTGTAAGTCACTCTGCATAAATTAAACATGCAATCCAAATAAAACACAGTGCTTACCACACATAGTGTTTACTAAGTGAATACCACTGCAACCTTCCTTCAATCCAGCAAACCCCACACATACAAACCATGCATCACTCCCCTTTAAGGCCTAATGGCTCAATGACAAAGTTTTTTTACTTGCTACAATGTTTTATCATGCATTGTACCATTCTAATGGTTTGAGTTTGCTTAAAATGGTGTCATGACAGGTTCCCCATGTGAGTCTGAATGTAAAACCAGAATGCAGCAGCAACTCGACAATGTGTCTCTTACATTAGTGACACTGTCATGCAATGATGTGGGGTGGAGCTTCATGAAGTTTTACGATTTTAACACATTAGCAAACAGAAAGGTCTCAGAATATTTTCGTTCATCTAAGATCATCATGTTCACTGTTATATTTGTGTGTCTCTGGCTTTTACTAGGTGAGCCAACATTCATGTTTTATTTCAGAAATATTAAGTGTTGAATTAGTGATTAATTTATCTGTGTGGTGTTAAGAAAGTAATGCCAAATGTAATTCTGGTTTGATTATTTCATGATTTTTAAAACATGTCTTCTCTTCTCTATGACAGGTGACTCCATGGCAAATTCAATAGAGCCACTTTTCATTCATAAAGTTGTAGATGAAGATGATAATGTTACCCTGTCCTGCAGATACAACAGCAGTTTTTCAGGAATCAACTACTTACACTGGTACAGGCAATATCCAAAATCTACACCTGAGTTCCTTCTTTATATTTCTCAAAGTGGAGGTCTAAGTTTTAACATTCCCCCAAGAATGTCTGCTGAAGTTAATGGAGATAAAGTGCATCTGCTCATCTCCTTTGCTGCTGTATCAGACTCTGCACTATATTACTGTGCTCTGGCGCCCACAGTGACAGGAAATCCAACTGCACTGTACTAAAACTTTGACACACTTTTGATATATTTACAGTAGTCTTGCTGATTGTTTTGAGAAATTTACAGAACTTTTTTGGAGGGATTCTCTCTCTCTCTATCATGGGTTATAAAGAGTTTTGTTGGCACATATTGGATTACTAGGATTACTAGGAGACAGTTCACTGGGAGTGAGGCAGGACTGTTATGAAACCAGAAAACTCCCTCAAATATTGGGCGAACATGCAATCCTCTGCACAGACAGTAACCTGAGCTCAAAATTGAACAGGGAACTCTGGAGCTGTGAAGCAGCAACGCTAGCTGCTGCCTCCACCTCACAGCTCATCAGCCCCAAAACATCGAAATTAGACAACATTTTGTATTTGTTGTTGGTGGATATTTGTGTTACACAGGAAATAATAATATATTCTCACTTTTAAGAGTAGCTTGACTTTTGGTTTCGATGTTTACTGTCATTAATCAGGAGACGTATTTCTTTGTGAATTCCAATCTGGTCTTCCAGATCTTACTGCTGATGAGTGGCTTGCATCTTGTGGTATGGTCTCTATATATTTCTGCTCTCAAAGTCTTCTTCGAATGGTGGATTGTGATACCTTCACCCCTGCCCTGTGAAGGTTATTGGTGATGTAACTGACTGCTGTTTTGAGGTTTTTCTTCACAGCTTTCACAATATTTCTGTCACCAAATGCTGTTGTTTTCATAGCCAAAACCCAGGGCTCAAACCAAAAATAGACATTCAGAGCTATTAATTGTTCAAACAATCAATCTAAGAGGGCACACCTGTCAGTCAGATGTTCCAATATTTTTGATCACTTGAAAAATGGGTGGGTTCAAACAAAACATGCTATGCTAAGTTGTTTAACACATCTAGATGTACATATCAGGATATGAAAGCTGAAATTCTGATTGATCATCTCATATGTTTTTATCTCAAAACCAACTGTCCTTGGTGCATAGCAAATACAAAAGAATTGGCCTTGCTGTTCCAATACTTTCAGAGGGGACTGAACGTAGGTATATAAAGACAGTTATGGAAAATCAAAACCACGTGGAAACTGAATCATTTTCCAACCTCACCTGCACCTGTTCACCTGTTAATTCATTTAGTACTCAAATGTGTCAGATTAGCCTGGTCACATATAATTAAAGTTTGATGTATTCATAATAGTGAGCCAAGATTCCACTCTTCCTGAAAAAAATTATTTAAAAAACACCAAAACTGGCAGAGGCTTATATTTTTGTATTGTTTATTTATTTTTATTTTGAGCCACAACACAGGACAAAATGCCAAAAAATATGTCTAAGAGGGGACGTTGGATGCAGTGGGTTGCAACAGTGGAATTGTTCTACTCAGTTCACTCTCACTGATACTGTGAAGTGATGATCTGTACAAAGTTGCTAAAACAGCACTTCCTGGGTGTGGCCTTCAAGAGACATGTTCCCTCATGTGTACAGTTCAGCCCATACAGCATTATTATACAGAATCCTCACAGAGCTGTGTTCAGAAATGGCTCAACTATACAACTTACTGTACATAGTGAGATACACTACACTGATTCTCACTGTAGCAACAGGTAATTATATTAAATCAGTTAATTTTATTGCTAAATGAATTCATTCATGCCAATGTTTAAGCATTAATGGATTTGTTTAAAGAAAAGAAGTACTCCATAGAATTATTTTTTTATGTTGTTTACAACAGGAAGTTTTGCAGATAAAATTGGGCTGACAGATGAAGATGACAACATTACTAGGAAGGAAACACACTGTTACTCTGAAATGTTCATATGAGTCAAAGAGCAATAACATATAGCTTTACTGGTACAAATAATATGCTAACAGCGCACCACAGTTTTTACTCATAAAGGCGGAAGGTCATATAGTTCTCAGGGGCCCGAGGCCACTGACACTCGGTTAGAGGCAAAAACAATCTCAGACTCTACTGAACTTATCAGCGATTTACAACTCTCAGATTCTGCAGTCTATCACTGTGCTCTTACAGTAAGAACACAATAATACAGTGTCAGTGAAAGGCTGTTCAAAAACATTTTAAAAAATGGTTTATATGAAGTTTATAAAACCACAGAAGATCAAAGATACCCATCATTTTGTTATTAGTTAAATACAGACACAAACAACATTTCTGGGAACATATGCATCTGGAAGAAATAGAAAATAAAAAATAAAGAGGGTTTAAACATGACAACTATACATCAGTCACACTAAATTCACAAATCTATATTTATCATGTTTCAACAATGTGTTACTGGCACAAACCGAGCCATTTTGTCAGGTATGTGTCATTGGTGTGCGCTATTTTGAATTAAATTATTCAATTATATTAAATTATTGACCTTTTCAGCCCATCACATTTATTGATTTATTGATTACTTTGTTCATTTATTAAACGGTCAGTGAAATTTGCTTTTCTTTTTTTTTTTTAAAAAAAATGAGATTTGACCATACGCAACCTTGATCAATGAGGGCCATTTATATAATTTAAACATAAGTACATTAACAGGGAACTCTTTTGAGCTTGCACCATTTTTTCCTCTCTAGAACTGTGATTCAGACTTTACTGTCAACATACAGTAGTGCTAATAAATTTACATACTCCTTGCAGAATCTGCAAAATATGAATAATTTACTTAGTACTGCCCTGAATAAGCTATTTCACGTAACAGAAGTGAACATATAGTGCACAAGGCATAACACTAACTGAATTTACACAAATGAACCAGTTCAAAAGTTTACATATGCTTGATTCTTAATACTGTATGTTGTTACCTGGATAATCAACGACTGTTTTTATGTTTTGTGATAGTTGTTTATGAGTCCTTTGTTTGTCCTGACCAATGAAACTGCCCACTGTTCTTCAGAAAAATCCACCAGGTCCTCAACATTCTTTTGTTTTTTCAGCATTTTCTGAATATTTGATGCATATACTCATACACACCTACTGTATTACATTCACTGATGCTCAAGAAGGCATCCTGATACATTAAGAGCCAAGGAGATGTAAACTTTTGAACAGGATGATCTTTGTAAATTGTAATTATTTTGTTTAAAGCTTTTTTTTCATTTTGGTACTGCCTTTCAGATGCTACATACAATATTTACATATTTCCCAGAAGACAAAAATATCTAAGTCCTACAATCCCCCCACGAATGATTGCTTCTACTGGGACAGAGTATATCTGCGTAGTGTATGTAGTGTAATTCACAGGCACTTTTCAAACACTACAAACCAATTTCATGTACTTTCAAACAAGTGACTAGAATGGGCTTATTTACTAGTGCATTGTATGTCTTTTGTTCTTTTGCACAGTGTGAGAACGTATGAAGCAAAGACTAAGAAACATTTCATAAAAAGTATGTTGGTTATGATTCGTATATAATGTTGTGATTCATGATCAAGCATCTAAATAGATTTAACGAGCTTTGGCTAAGAACTTTGGCTAAGTACTTAAGTACTTATGGCACCTGTGAACCGTGCCATCAGCCTTTATTATCTTCAGTGAAAGACTGCATGTCAGTTGTTTGTATAAAGAAACAAAAAGATGCTTCTTTTCCTCGCTATCTTTTCTCAAAATCTCAGAACTTTTCTATCCCTTAAAAAAAGAAGAAGAAGAAGAAAAAAAAAGAAATGAGCGAGAGAGAAAAATATGACAGAGAATTCAGGAAGTGTGTTACGGCTTGATCCCGTTTCATCACGGGGAATAGTGCACACTTTCTGGGTGAAGAGTCTAGGTGTAGTATGCGATGTCAGCCTCGAGAGGCTGCGCATGGTAACGCCTAATTAAGCAGCTCGGCTCGCGACTCGCGCTCTTCTCGGAAGCCGAAGCAAGTTGGGTTTCGGAGCCTCGCGGATTTGGGCCGGCCGCTGCCGAGGCAGCTAGCCGTCTCAGGTTCGGGGGATCCCTTATGGATCCGGAAGAGGATCCGGAGACGGCACTGCTCTATCTTTTGCTCTGTCTTCCGGGTTCGGCTCTCCTCTGGATTTTGGAGCTTGCGTCGCAACTCCTCCTTCCGCTATGGAAAGCCAAAATGGAGAAAAAAAAAAGTAAAAAAAAAAACACACACAAAAATAATAGTAATAATTCCTCTCTGACTCCGAGGAGCCAGAAGGATGTAAAGAGCTGCTTGAAGTGATTACTAAGGCTGTATGAGCCTTTTTCTCCCCAGTGAAAGTAAATTCCTCGCAATGCAGAAACTCCCCTTTCTTCCAGAAGTGCTTGACAAAATATCAGGCATCTGGGGGAAAACCATGCATAAGCCATTTTTATAACCCCACCATGCTAGATTATTAGGCCATTGTGGGGAATGAATGGCATGGCTATTTAGCTATGCTGAAGGTGGAGGAAGTGCTTGCAAGCTACCTCTCTCCATCGACGGCAGGTAATTGGGGGGCCGGCTTTGCCATCCAAACCACCGTGTAAGGCCACCGTGGCATTGGTGGGCAAGGCCTATGCAGTAGTAGTCTTGCTTGTGGGTCACTGCAGACAATGACAGTGTTGCAGGCCTACCAAGCAGACCTGCTGAGTGAGCTTGACTTATGGCGGCATTCAGCCAGCTCCTCCCCCTGTTGTCTCGAGTTCACAATAGTGCCAGCAATAGTGCGAGGGAGACCCAGAAGGTGAGTATGGCAGCCCGCCAGCCCCCGCAGACAGCCAGGGGAACCGGGCGGCCACGGTCGCGGCCTGCTATTAGGCCTGATCTGAGAATGGTCATAAAGGCCAAGCAGGCAAAGAAGAGCGGTCCTGAGGGGCCGTGGAGGGACATATCAGGGTACATGAGGTTGTTAGGTCAGGTAGTCCCCAGTGCTACTGTAGGGCCTCCCCTAGCCAAGGAGGTCCCAAGTTTTCAGTGTTCTCTGGTCAGCAAGCTGTCACAGGGCAACGGCCTGCCCCTGCCCAGCCATGCCCCTGTTGATGGAGCCTCTGTGGGGCAACATCCTCTAACTTCGAGGTTCATGCGTGGTGTCAGGTGGCTGAGGCCCATCTGCAGGCCGCGCATACCTTCCTGGGACCTTCTGTGGTCCTGAAAGGTCTGTCAGGGACCCCATTTGAGCACTTAGGGTCAGGCTCTGAGAAGCTTCTAACTCTAAAGGTAGCTCTTCTACTGGCCCTCACATCTCTCAAGTGAGTAATAGACCTACAAGCTCTCTCTATTGCCCCTTCCTGCCTTGAATTTGCCCCTGGATTAGCCAAGGCCTTCCTGTATCCTATGCTGGATTATATTCCTAAAGTGCCTACATCGGCTGCCCACCCTGTGGTGTTGCAGGCTTTCTGCCCTCCTCCATTCCCCACACCGGAACAAATGAGAATGCACCTGTTGTGTCCAGTAAAGACTCTCTGTACTTACGTCCACCGCTCCGGTCTGTGGCATAAGTTGGAGCAGCCGCTGGTACAATTCAATTCAATTAAAATTTATTTGTATAGCGCTTTTTACAATAGACATTGTCTCAAAGCAGCTTTACAGAAATATTAACATGGTATACAGATATTAAAGGTCCGAATTTATCCCAACTGAGCAAGCCACTGAGTGGCGACAGTGGCAAGGAAAAACTCCCTAAGATGTTAAGAGGAAGAAACCTTGAGAGCAACCAGACTCAGAAGGGAACCCATCATCTGGGTAACAACAGATAGTGTGGAAAAGTTCATTATTGATTTATATGAAGTCTGTTTGGCCTTAGAAGCAGCCGTAGTCCCAGTAATATGGAATTGGAGTAGATGAGCGCTCCATCCAGAGGTAGGACATCCAAAACGGATCAGGCAGGTCCGGAGAGCAGAAAGGATCAGGATCTCTAGTATCTCCATAAAATCGTGTGTGGCTCGGCAGAAGGAGAGAGGGAGAGAAAAGATTATTAGGACTGTGCTTAGCATAATAGAAAGTCTAATTTTTTTCCCCCTGCTGTAGCCTTCACTATTCAAGGTACCGTCAAATAGCCTGCATCTTTTAATCTAAGTAGGCGTGGCGGATCATAGAAAACATAGAAAAGTGCTTTATAAGTTAATAATGTTATTTTATGTTATTTTATAATCAATGCGAGATTTCACTGGGAGCCAATGCAGTGTGGATAAGATTGGGGTGATGTGGTCATATCTTCTGGTTCTGGTTAGGACTCTAGCAGCTGCATTCTGGACTAACTGGAGTTTGTTTATGTTCCTGGTCTGCTTTGGCGGCGACAGTAGAGGTGATGCTGTGTTAAAGCAGCGCATCTCTAATTGGATAGTGGAAGCAATCTCAATTGCTTATGAGGCACACGGTCTCGCTACGCCTCTGGGCATAAGGGCTCACTCCACTAGGGCGGTCGCCTCCGTGAAGGCTTTGTCCAAAGGGGTATCCTTACAGGATGTGTGTGCTGCTGCAGGGTGGTCTACGCCACACACTTTCATTCATTATTACAGCCTGGATGTTCATTCCACCCTGGGCTCGAGTGTCTTGCAGTGACCCTCGGGCTTGGGTCTTTTTGAACGGGCCATACCCTCGGTATGACGGAGTGGGTCATAGTGTTCTCGTTCCCATAGTGTTATGCTAAATGTAACGTCGAAGTTCCCTTTGAAAGGGAACGTCTGTGTTACGCATGTAACCCTGTTCCCTGAGAAGGGAACGAGACGTTGCGTAGCTTTGTCATACCAGGGCAGGCCTGTGAATTGCGTCTTCGCTTCAGATAATGGAGGCTGATGGCACGGTTCACAGGTGCCATATTTATATTATACGACGCGCTTAATTGCCACATCACCTGATCATGGCAGGCCTATAAATAGGCATGATTTTACACAAGCTTCAGATACCGGTCACGTGCGAGAGGCGCTTCCCATAGTGTTATGCTAAACGTAACGTCTCGTTCCCTACTCAGGGAACAGGGTTACATGCGTAACCAAGATGATTAAACAGAGCCAATTCATAGAGCCAGTTATACATTTGTAGATGAAGGTGATGATATTACCTTATCCTGCAGCTATAAAAACAGGCAATTTCCAAAATCTAAACCAGAGTTCCTTCTTTATATTTATCCAGCAGTCCCCACATCCCTCATGAATGTATGCTAAAGTAAATGAAGGTATTAAACAACTTGATCTGCTCATCTCCTCTGCTGCTGTATCAGACTGCACTATACTGTGCTCTGCAGCCCACAGTGACAGGAGTGAGAGAGGAATGTGATCAAAGCAGAAAACATGGAGCAAACCTACACAAATATAGGGAGAAAATGTAAACATTCACACAGACTTCACTATGATTTGGTTTTCACTGTTTTTAGGTGAGAGTTCTAAACTGCTAATCTGCCTGAACATTACATTTCATTAGGTGCTGAGATCATGATTACTCTGATAACTCACAACTCTGCTGCAAAGAACAGCTCAGCTCAAGTTGTGCCACAGTGATCAATCTGTGCTCCTCTGCTGGAGAGATCATGGAAACATTCTTGGGAAGCACATCAAAGATGAATTTAACTGGGCCAGAAATATCCCAGCAGTGTCTCAGGTTCCTGCAGAGACAGCAGAGCAAACCTCATCCATCCTGTCCTCATACATTAGGAAGATTAAAATGCATCCTGCATCCTGTGCAGCTGTACCACTCTCTGCTATGGAAACTGCATTTTGTTGTAGTGTGCAAGACTCTACAGCATATAGTGGAACCAGTGGAAACATCATCAGGTACCAGAACATATAAAATTTATAATGTCACCAACTTTATGAATATCTCCTCCCATCCTCCTAACATCATAATGGTCTTTACTCCCCTGCCATCTGGCAGAATGTATCAGAGGAGACAGAACAGAAACCAAAAGAAGTGCACATGTCCATTGTAAACAAAGTATTATCGTTCAAGTGCACTTCAAGCAGTGTTATAATTTTATATATTCAGACCAATCAGACAGGGTTTACAGGAAAGTACGTGGAAATACTTAGGTCTTATTGGCAGTCAGGTCTCAAGACTGTGAAACGCTAGCTCACACAGTCAGTATGAGGAAAAATGGATGTACACCAATTTTTAATTCTTTATTTTGAACCAGTAAACAGAAACACTAACATCCTCGCATGCTGAGCAGGAAAACAAGGTGTGTAAATGTCTATATGAGTTCCAGTTTACATGAACATGATATGAACAGAGCATAAGGAAAGATAATGTATTTTGCATGGCACTGTATAAGCTAAACCCATACAATGATAGCTTAATTTTTCCTCCCCTTGGCTAGCAACACCAAACTAGCCAAGTTAGAAAAGTTTTATATTTTATCGGTCTGGTAGTCCTACAAACAGTGACAACACCCGAGACAAGTTTTATGATAAATCCAACTTTTTATGATCATGTCATACATTGACAGCTAAGTTATCTCAGCATCCATAAAACAAAACTTAGGCTATTAGGGCTTAGAATCTGGGCTCAGTCCCCGATGATTAACAGTCCAGCTAATGTCCCTGGTCAATAGAGTATATTGGATCTGTGCATTTGGTCTTAAAGTGACAGCAGTCTAATAAACCTGCTGCTGTCTGTGTCATTAATGTCAATCAAACAACAAAAAACAAGGAGAAAATCACTCTCACTTATTTGAATGAATTAGTTCAGTAAATTTAATAAGAATCACTGCATATGCTATATAGATAAGTCTATTTTATTTTACATGTGATTTTTATTCAATTTCTGTAATATTTATTACTTGAATACTACTGATACACCTACATCAGAAAGCATATTGTTATTGTGAAATAAGATTGTAATCATATCGCCCACACCTAAACATTAGCATTTTGTGACTCCAGTCTTGGATTTCATGTAAAATGTGAAATGTACTTCTTAATCTAGTAAATATCCTAAACCCTGCTGATAGGGGTTTTTTTAAATTTATTTATTTTATTTTAGGATTTAAAATTAAAAAGTTACAAGAATACAACTGTGTTCAGAAATGAGTTTGTTGTGATTCATAGACAAATTAAAAGCAGTAATAAAGCATGAACCTTGTTGTTATGACAGGCTGCTAAATATAACTCTATTTTTTTCTCTCTCTCAGCCTATATAACTGTGGGGGAGAGGCAGCAAATAGTTGAAATGTCAACTCGAACTCGAACTGGAGTATAACAATACAATAACAATACAAGTTAATTTGTAAATGTGTATTTTAATACACTTGCAATATAATAAACATTCTACATATGCCTCTAAATTCCTTTTTTTCTTCGAAACCATTTTTGATAGGAAACTAGTTGAGGTGCTGATGACATGAAATAAAAATATTAAATGGCAATGGCAAGATGTAGTGGTATTGTTTGTTACATTTATGTTGCCATTGATTTGGTTAAATTATTAATTTAACAGCTCAGTGCTGAGTTTACAATTGTAATTTCAAATCTTTTGTCAATGTAATTACTTTCTGGACTCTGCAGGACTCAGCCTGCAGTAACAGTCTAGGACTCCCACCTGTAGGGATACCAGCATACCAGGGTGACCTCAGAGGTAAATCAATTATACTGAATTCTAAAAATGCAAAGAACGGACTTGTGTTCTCATGAAGATGAGTCTTGCCAGGCTACCTTGAAAGTACGAACTTGGAAATGCAGGAGGACATAGAATGCATATTAGCAAGAATTGACAAGTGCTGCAAGCTTCCAGTTGCACATTTCTAGTAGTTGAAAAGGGTCTTCATCTCTTCAGTGCTCCCTAAGTAATATGTTTCAGCTGGTTAATAGATTTACTGTTAACTGGCTGATTAACCAAAAGTTAAACCCTGTACTATTAGGAATCTGCAGAATAGTCACTGCATTAGACAGCACATAAATAACTATTATAGTGCAGTAGGTGCATGAATGACTATGTTAAAGGGAAGTAAGTGCATAGCATAAATGTTCAGAACCTTTTCCCCTGTTTACATAACCAGTGATCAGTCCCTAACTACTAGCATTAAGGCAAAATGTCATGGAGCAGTTATTGACTCATATGCTCAGCTTGTCTACACTAGATAACTGCTTAGAACTGAGTGCTGACTACATTACTGTATATGGTTTTGCTTTTAAATTATTTACTTAAAAGCTTCCTGTCCACCCTGCTCTGCTTGGAGACAGAGTTATGATGTTATGCTACAATCGCAGCACTTCCTGGGTGTGGCCTTCTAGAGATGTGATTCCTCTTGTGTAAAATTCAGCACATACAGCAATATTATACAGAATCTTCACAGAGCTGTGTTCAGAAATGGAACAACTATACAACTTACTGTACATAGTGAGATGCATACCCCTGATTCTCATTGTAACAAAAGGTAATTTATTTTCATCAGTTAATTTATTGTGTTCATTTGCATTGTTAATGAAGCATTACAGAATTCCTTTCTGATGTTTTGGTTTGTTTACAAAAATACTTCACAGATTTATTTCTTTATGTTCTTCTTTACAACAGGCAGTTTTGCAGATAAAATCGGGCCGACAGATGAAGATGCCAACACTGTCAGGCACGAAAAAGACACTGTTACTTTGAAATGTTCATATGAGTCAAGCAGTGAATACATTCAGCTTTACTGGTACAAACAATATCCTAACAGTGCACCACAGTTTTTACTGTATAAAGGCGCAAGGACATATAGTTCTTATGAGCGCAAGGCCACTGACACTCGATTAGAGGCAAAAACAAGCAGAGACTCTACTGAACTTACTGTCAGAGGTCTAAAGCTCTCAGATTCTGCACTCTATCACTGTGCTCTCACAGTAGGAGCACAGTAATACAGAGTCAGTGAAAGGCTGTACAAAAACCTAAAAATGGTTTATATAAAGTTCCTTAAACCACTGAAGATTAAATAACTCCCTGCCAATTTGTTAACCACAGAGACAAACAACATTTGTGGTAACATATGCAGCTGAAAGAAAAAGAGGAATAAAGAACACAACAACTACACATTAATCACTGTGAATTCACAAATCTACATTTTTCATGCTCCAAAATCCGAGGATGTAGAAGATTGAACAGACGAGCATACTTTTCCAAGGGGCCAAATTTTGTATGGCATGTTGATTCTTATGACAAATTAAAGCCGTTCGGTATATGCATAAATGGAGCTATTGATGGGTTCTCAAGAAGAATACCGTGATTGAATGCATACTGTACCAGTAGTAACCCCAAAGTTATAGGACGTTATTTCGTAGAGACAGTAGGGGAACTAGGTGGATGTGCCCGTTTCGTCAGGACAGATATGGGGACGGAAAACAGCTCTATGCGAGATATGCAACAGTACCTTCATCGCAGTGATGATGATGTTTATGTATCTGATAAAAGTTTCATTTATGGAAGAAGCACAAGCAATCAGAGAATAGAGAGCTGGTGGGGCTTTCTCTGTAAAGAGTGTGTGGTCTTCTGGCTCGACCACTTTCTGATGAAGGTGATTTTGTTGAAGACTTCTTGGACCAGAACCTGATGTTATTTTGCTTCCTTGGTTTGATACAGGCAAGTGGTATCAATAGACAGTGGATGATGTACATGTCTAGTCTACCCTATAGGCCTGTGTTTTTGCTGCAATCAGCAGTCCATTCCAACATCTGAAATGTTTTCCATTACATGCTACATTTTGTGTTTTTTACAAATGTAATTTAATTCTATTTTATTTTATTCATATAGCACCATAAACAATTTAAATTGTCTCAAGGCTCTTTACAGAGCCCTGAGCATGAATCCCGAACCCCCTAGAGCAGTGGTTCTCAACCAGAGGGGCGTGGAGAGATCGGAAGAGGGGGCGCAAATTGTTTTCAAGAAAAAGAAACCCAGAGACAGAGCATCATTTGGGTACTCGGTGTATTTTATTGTTTTTCAAATAAAATGTGCATAAATAAAAAAAAACCCGCGTTCCCTCTCCCTCTGCATTTTCTTTTTGCTGGGGAGAGGCGGAGCTTAGCCTGCCTTTTATCAAGCTGTCAGTGCAGACCAGTGTTGCCAACTGAGCAACTTTTTTGAAAAAAAAAAAAAGTGCCTATTGACAAATCTTGCAACTTTTTGGACAAACTGTAGCGACGTTCCAAATGTCACCAGTGCTGTCCTGCAAACGCGAGGTCTTGCTTTCCCACTGCACTCACACCTCTCTCTGAGTATGCTCTGTTCAGTGAGAGCCAGAGATTTAACAATGTCATGGATAACGAAACGTGGCCTTCCTCCCAATTTACATCATTCGTATGCAAATGTTTTTAAAATGCAAGACGAATGGAGTGCAACATGTTTTACATGTAATATAGTCCACGTTATTACAGCCTAGTTCAAGAAGTAGTTATAGTGTTCAGAAACATTTTTGATCATTCATGTTCCGTACCTGTCCGTTATATAGGTCTGTAAAAGTCATAAAAGTTATTTTAAAAAATCATAAAATTAGGAAAAGTACTAAAACACAAAAGCAAAAACAATTATAGATTATATATACATACACACACACACACACACACACACATATATATATATATATATATATATATATATATATATATATATATATATATATACACATACATATATATATTGACGTGCCACATGATAGTGGAGGCTTGGGGGGGACTTTAATTACAAGAGATTGAGAACCTCTGCCCTAGAGCAACCAGTAGGGTGAAAGGGGCAAGGAAAAACTCCCTTTTAACAGTAAGAAATGTTGAGCAGAACTGCGGGGGGGACCCATGTGGTTGGCCAGGTAGTGAGTTTGAGATAAGGTGGTAGGGTGAGGGGAGCAGATACATCCATATACATATCAGGATAAAATGGACAGAGCCAGGTTTAAGTTTTTGTTGTACAACAGCTTAGTGAGTACACAGTATGCACATATGGTTGCTATTACAAGGATAAGTAGAACAATTCAAACTGGAAATCTATGTCAATGATGGCATACTTTTATATTACAGGTACATAAGCTGGCACACAGTATGTAAATGTTTCATAAGCAGACTAGACAAACACCCGTTTGAAAGCACAAATGGTTTCAGCAGGTCTATGAAGCCACCTATGAAACTATAGGCAAAATAGTGTATTACCAGGCAACATTTAATATGCTTTCATAAAAACACACTCCAACATTTTTTAACATTGTTTATCAGGTGCCTTACACCTTATCCACAAAGGCTTGTGATGCAGGGGCACTAACGAGATCCAATGCCACAGGGGCAAGTTTTGGATACACAGCTTCTCTTGATCTCCAGAACTGCAATGGTGTCTCATTAAACACTCCCTGTTTGACTTCGCAGACATACTTCTCCATTTCAACAAACTATCGTTCAGATTAAGCTGATTTGGTGGAGGACACGTTGACCTCTATACGGGATGCAAGGAAATGGTATTTCTGAAGGACAGCAAGAGGGGCTCCTGTTGGAGTTTGAGTGGCCCTTGCAGTAGTAACATCATACTGAGAATCAGCTGGTTTATACTTAGCTGCCAGGTTCTGCACAAAGGACTGTGCTGCCCTCTTCAGTGGCACTGTGTCTGGTGACTGTGTCTGGTTTAGAATGTTGTTGTAACAGTGTATTCTGTAAGTATTTTCTGATGTAAACTATGGCTAAGATTTTGATGACAATGATTAAATGCAATGATTACTGCATTTTTAACATTTAAAAATATATTTGTCACTATAACCACACTCACCAACGCCTCCAGTCTCAGTCTCCTACTCATCCTCCTCGTCTGACCCCTCCGACTCCATCCACAGTTCATCCTGTTCGTCTTCAACACCTGTTGGCTACGCCTGAGAGACAGCACCATCTGACTCACGGCTCTGCTCTTGCTTTTTATCCCTGAGCAGCCGCACAGCCTTGACGATGTTGGAGCCATTATCTGTCACAATGATCAGCACCTTGTCTTCTCCTATACCCCATGCATCTAAGGTCTGATCAATGCAGTGAGCAATCGATTCCCCTGTCTGTGGGTGCTCCAATTGGTGCAGGTTAAGCAGAGCATGGTGAACCTGGCCTCGGGGCGGATGATAAAAACAAGCTGACACACCCATGAAAGATGCTGTTAATCCTCTCTTGCTCAACCATCTACACACAGGGTCAGCTTACTTACATCCTTAATGATCTCTTTTAATTTCTGCTTTGCCATATCCATCTTAGCCACAGTAAGGCTGTTGACTCTTGCAGCTCCAGGTGTTTTGAACTTTGGTTTGCGTAAAGTGGCGAACTTTTTGAAGGCATTTGACTCACACAGTTGTGTAGACATCCCAGTATCAATAAACATATTAACAATGCTTCCTCCCGCTTGTGGTGTTCCTGCGTATTTACTAACCAGCAGCTATCAGTTCGCTGGTGAAAGCACTGCTGTAGTGTTCTCTATCCTATGGTTGTCTCTGTCATGCTGCCTAGCCCTGTACCGGGGTTAGCTTCTGTTTCAGGGGCGGGGGGCTTGGCATTCTCCTTTACCTTATAAATTAAGGTAGATTAGCCTCTTTGTGCGTACTTCTCAAATGAACTTTCAAATTCGTGGGATTTTTCCATTTAATAAATTGTCCACATATTTCATCACCTTCCACTGCAAGGCACTTTCTTTTATCTGACACACAGTCATATTCAAATTAATATCAAATAGGACTCTGCCGCTTTCTTCCGACTTTTGGTACAGCCATGATGCCAGGCGAGGAGCATGGACTATAATGTGTTGAATTTGACATGGAATGTTATAATTTCTGGGGTCCCAGTCGGAAATGTCAACTCTGAAAGATACTTGCTCTATGAAAGACATTGACAAAGACGAAAACTAAGGACATTTACTCTATAATTGCATTTTATTTTAGTTACTTTTGCAAACAGACAATACAGTTTTAGTTAGTTGTTTTTTTTTTTTTTTTTGGAACGCCTTGTTTTTATTTCGATTTCAGTTAACGACAATGTTTTTTCACACCTAGTTTTCGTTAATTCGTTCATTTTTGTTTACGATCATAACCTTGGTCACGCCAGAGTACATGGAGAGGTCTGGCCATCCTTCATGGGGTTCCCCAGTCACTGGGGAAACTGGACTGACATAGGGCTCCCGGATCTGAATTATGGATTATGTGACTACCCAAGGCAGATACAATGTCTGTAATACTGTAATAAACTTGGGACATCCAGATCAAGTTTCTGCTCTCTGGAATGTTTCAAGGGCAGATGGCATGCCTGCCAACGGCTCCTTAAGAATGCAAGAGCAGAGCTCCAACCTGAGATCCACGTGGGGGTCTCACCTGCCGAGCTCCAGCCAGAGGTCCACGTGGGGACCTCCTCCTCAGAGCTCCAACCTGAGACCCATGAGGTGGTCTCACCTGCAGAGCTCCAGCCAGAGGTCAACATGGCGACCTCCTCCCCAGAGCTCCAACCTGAGACCCACGAAGTGGTCTCACCTGCAGAGCTCCGCCCGGAGGTCAACGTGGCAACGTCATCTCCAGAGCACCAACCTGAGACCCATGAGGTGGTCCCAGCTACTGAGCTCGAGCCGGAGATCCACCAGCTCCGTGATGTCATCATGGAGGAGTGGAAGAGGACTCCAGTGGCAACCTGTGAAGCTCTGGTGAACTCCATACCCAAGAAGGTTAAGGCAGCGCTGGGAAATAATGGTGGCCACACAAAATATTGACAATTTGGGCACAATTTGGACATTTTCACTTAGGGGTGTACTCACTTTTGTTGCCAGCGGTTTAGACTTTAATGGCTGTGTGTTGAGTTATTTTGAGGGGACAGCAAATTTACACTGTTACACAAGCTGTACACTCACTACTTTACATTGCAGCAAAGTGTCATTTCTTTGGTGTTGTCACATGAAAAGATATAATCAAATATTTACAAAAATGTGAGGGGTGTATCTCACTTTTGTGAGATATTGTATATACAAAACTGCCTGATGTAAAGAAGATAATAAACAAATATACCTGCAAAGTATTGTAAAGAACCCAAAATGTCTTCTTTAGAAATGAATGGATTAATAATTGAAACTTGGATAGGAATTAATACAATTAATTAATTGATGAACAAAAATTACCAGATACTATACCAAGAATCAGGGTTATGTATCGCATTATGTACAGTAAGTTGTATAGTTTAGCCATTTTGGAACACAGCTCTTTGAGGATTCTGTATAATGGTGCTGTATGTGCGGAACTTTACACATGAGGCAACACGTTTCTAGAAGGCCACACCCAGGAAGTACTGCTCATGTAGCATAGCTTTGCACAAATCATCATTTCATAGTATAAATGACAGTGAACTGAGTCACCAATACAACACAGACATATTCCACTGTTGCTGATCACCCCACTGCAACAAACTTCACCTGTTCATACCTGACCACCTAATCATTGATAGGTGGTCAGGTATGAAAGAAGTATGGCAGAAGCGATTATTGACCCAGGCGAACAGTAACTGGTAAGTGTTTCTTTCTGGATTTTTTAGTTGAAACTAGTTTTAGCACCGATTGTCAGATAGAAGCTGTAACTGTGCTTCCTTGTTGCGACGAGCTGTACTCTTGTTGCTAGATTAAAACAAATTCCGGTATTCAGTTTCAGTTTCGGTCGGGAGTCGCTCGTTCACGCGACTACTCTTTGTTTTGCTAATTAAAGAGGCGTGCTGAGCACCTGTGAGGACTATATTAGTGTGCCTGCCTGTTGTAACTACAGCAGAAGCGATTATTGACCCAGGCGAACAGTAACTGGTAAGTGTTTCTTTCTGGATTTTTTAGTTGAAACTAGTTTTAGCACCAATTGTCAGATAGAAGCTGTAACTGTGCTTCCTTGTTGCTACGAGCTGTACTCTTGTTGCTAGATTAAAACTGAATTAAAAATTGATGTCTCTAAACTCCTCCTCTCTAGCCATCCCACAACCTGTCCTCTTGACCCTATCCCTTCTCACCTTCTTCAGTCCATCTCTCCCGCACTATTACCTGCACTCACACACATCTTTAACACATCGCTCTCTACTGGCACATACCCTACCTCATTTAAGCAAGCCCGGGTTACCCCACTGCTTAAAAAACCATCACTCAACCCTGCTATAGTTGACAACTACAGACCTGTTTCCCTACTACCTTTTCTTTCGAAAACTCTTGAAAGAGCCATTTTTAATCAACTCTCAAATTTTCTCACACAGAACAACCTCCTGGACACCAAGCAGTCTGGCTTCAAGAGCAACCACTCCACGGAGACTGCTCTGCTTTCCGTCACTGAAGCCTTACGACTAGCAAGAGCAACCTCTAGATCATCTGTCCTCATCCTACTTGACCTCTCTGCTGCTTTCGACACTGTGAACCATCAGATCCTCCTGTCAACTCTCTCCAGCCTGGGCATCACTGGAACGGTTCTGCGCTGGGTGGAATCCTATCTCTCTGACAGATCCTTCAAGGTATCATGGAGGGGAGGTATTTCTGAAACTCAGCAACTCACAACTGGCGTTCCACAGGGGTCAGTTCTGGGTCCACTCCTCTTTTCTATCTACACCACATCTCTAGGGCAGGTGATTGAGTCTCATGGCTTCTCATATCATTGCTATGCATTGTCCCAGCTCCATTTGTCCTTCCAGCCTGATGATCCATCCGTCTCGGCACGCATCTCTGCTTGCCTTTCGGACATCTCGGTCTGGATGAAGGAAAACCATCTTAAACTTAACCTGGCAACATCTGAGCTTCTCGTCATCCCAGCCTGTCCCTCAATCAACCACAACCTCACTGTACAGCTCGGCTCACTCACACTCATGCCAACCAGGATGGCCAGGAACCTTGGGGTGATTCTTGATGATGGCTTGACCTTTGCAGACCATATCTCAGCAATTGCAAGGTCCTGTAGGTTCATCCTTTACAACATCAAGAAAATTCTACACAGATTCTAGTCCAGGCTCTTGTTATCTCTAAACTGGACTACTGCAACTCACTGCTTTCAGGCCTCCCAGCCAGCTCCATCAAACCCCTTGAGATGATTCAGAATGCTGCAGCGCGCCTCATCTTCAACCAGTCCAAGAGAACCCATGTCACACCCCTGTTCATCTCCCTCCACTGGCTTCCTGTAGATGCCCGCATCAAGTTCAAGGCCTTGATGCTCACCTACAAGACCTTGTCAGGAACAGCACCCTCCTACCTCAACTCTCTCCTGAAGGCCTACGTTCCCTCTTGCAATCTGCGATTAATTAGCGACCGACGTTTAGCAGTTCCAACTCAGCGTGGCGCAAGGTCCCTTTCCAAAACCTTCACACTAACTGTTCCTCAGTGGTGGAATGCACTTCCAATCTCAATCCGGACCGCAGAATCTCTCACCATCTTCAAAAAACAACTAAAGACAACAAAAAACAACTCTTCTATGAACACCTAACAAACTCATAAAAAAAAATAAAAAAAAATGCACTTACACCTCTACTCTGCACTTTGCTTCTTCTGGAATTCAATTAATAGATCTCGTATGGTAGCACTTCTTGTATTGTTCTCTGCTTGATATCGCTTTGCTTGTATCTTTCTCATTTGTAAGTCGCTTTGGATAAAAGCGTCTGCTAAGTGAATAAATGTAAATGTAAATGTAAATGATAGACAATCTGTAGAAGTTGGTAAAAACCTTGAGTCACATAGAACCCCCAAGAAAAGTCACACATTTTTCATTTTCTCTTTTTATTGTCATTGTTGTCTTTGTAAAATAGGGATAATCATTGTGGCAGTAGGTGCGTAGTCAAGCATGACTCGCGGATGGAGAGGAGGTGGGTTGAACTGTCTAATTTCTTCCCTTTCAAAGGGAACTCCACGTTGCGTTTAGCAGAACACTGTAGGGAGCACCCTTGCACTAAATCCCTTGTGTAAAATCATGCCTATTTATAGGCCTGCCATGATCAGGTGATGTGGCAATTAAGAGCGTCACGTGATATATATATATGGCACCTGTGAACCTCGTCATCAGCCTTATTATCTTCAGCGAGACTGCATGTCAGTTGTTTGTGTAGCAAAACAAAGAGACGCTTCATTTCTCCTCTATATTTTCTATCCCTTTTTAGAAAGAAAAGAAAAGAGAAAAAAAGAATGAGCAAGAGAGAACTCAGAAAGTGTGTTACACCTTGCTCTTGTTTCATCATAGGGGGAGACAGACATGCTTTCTGTGTGAAGTGGTTAGGAATGGAGCATGCCACGGCAGCCTTCGAGGGGTATGACTGTGAGCATTGTGAACATTTTACGATTTGGCAGCTCAGCTCGCAACTCGCTTTCTTCTCTGATTCCACATCGCCATAGACTCTGCGTTCTATACTGAACCCATCCACCAATCAGGAGGAGGAACAGAGCAAGGTCAAGCAGGAAGCAGCGTCAAGCAGGAAGCAGTGTCAAGCGGGAAGCAGCGCCCTTCGAGCTAACGCTATTACATTAATTTCTATACTTTAAAATTATTTACCTTACGTTATAGAAATATAACTGACACTACTTTAGATAAAACAATCGTAACTTTGCGCTGTCGCTAAATTTGATCTGTTTTTTTTTTACAAACATCCGCGACTAGCTTGCGACTAGCTTGTAGCCCGTAGCCCGCTAGCATCACCTACCGCTAGCCTTGTTTGCGTTCCTTATTTCTCATTTACCGCTGTTTTGTTTAAAAAACAAATATGTCTGCTGTCTCTCCGGTTTTGAGTGCAGATGAGGACTCGCTCGAGCTTCACATGGTGCGGCTGGAACTGGAGAAGCAGATCCGAGGCCTACTCGACAAGCAGGCCCAGCTGCTGGAGCGACAAACTGCGCTGGAAACATCTTGTGCCTCTGCCCACATATCCAAGGTGCACACAGCGTGGTATTTCCACTCCCAGGCCCTCTATGCCATGTGTTTCTCTGTGCAGGGACCGTGCACATAGGACTTTCCCAGCCATGGTCTCCGTCACGCCGGTGCCAACACACCTCGGGCCTTGGGTGAACCAGCGGCGGAAGGCGCGGGCTGGACCCCAGGTGAGGAGCTCTCCACCTCCGGTGTTCAAGATTCCAACCAGGAACCGCTTCGCCCCTCTCCGTCAGACCAGACCTAACGCTGTGATCGTCGGGGACTCCATTGTGCGGAACGTCCTTGTAGCCTCATCTAAAGGTAAGGTGCACACACACTGTTTTTCTGGTGCTTGTGTCCTTGATGTCGCTGCGCAGGTATCCGGGATCCTGAAGAAGGACGAGTGCATTGTGCTGCATGCGGTTTGCTGCACGCGGGGACGAACGACACCAGGCTGCGGCAGACGGAGGTTCTGAAGAGGGACTTCTCCAGCCTGATCGAGATGGTACGAGGCAGATCACCCACCATGAAGATCATCGTCTCTGGACCTCTTCCCACATACAGACGTGGAGCAGAAAAGTTCAGTAGACTTCTAGCTTTAAATGATTGGTTAGTCTCTTGGTGTAATGAGCAGAATCTGGTGTTTGTCAATAACTGGAATCTGTCCTGGGAGCGTCCTAGGTTGTTGCGTCCTGATGGCCTGCACCCCAGCAGCCTTGGAGCGGAACTGCTGTCTGACAACATCTCCAAGGCGCTACACTCCAAGTGACTGCCTACCATAAGTACATCTTCCGATAATAACAACATTCAGTATAATCAATGTTCAATTAAAAATCCGGCACCTGTAATACATACTGTAGAGACTGTGTGTGTTCCCCGAGCTATACAAATATATAGAAAATCTCGGAAAGTCTGTCTTCGTAACCTAATTAACATAAAATTAAATCATATTGAATGCACAGCCAGCACTTTTGATCTGAAGCTAGGACTATTAAACATTAGATCTCTTGCGTCTAAGGCTCTTATTGTTAACGACATCATTACTGATCAGGAATGTAATTTAATGTGTTTAACAGAAACTTGGATTAAACCAAATGAGTACATAGCATTAAATGAAGCCAGTCCTCCTGGATACAGTTATGTACATCAGCCTCGTTCAACTGGTAGAGGAGGAGGTGTTGGTCTCATCCATAGTAAAAATCTAGTCGTCACACAAAAATCTAAGCATAAATTTAATTATTTTGAAATTCTTTATACCAGTATAACTTATGTAGCCACAAAAAATAAGTCAATTCCTCTAATTATTATTTACAGACCCCCAGGGCCATATACTGAATTTCTTAGTGAATTTGCAGACTTTGTCTCAAACCTGGTTGTGTCTGTAGATAAAGCATTAATCGTCGGAGACTTTAATATTCATTTTGATAACCTGGAAGACCCTCTAAGATTAGCGGTTGTGTCCATCTTAGATTCAGTAGGGATTAATCAGAACGTAGTCGGGCCTACTCATAATGGTGGTCACACTCTTGACCTCATACTAACATACGGACTAAGTAAAGAAAATATTATAATTTTTTCCACAGTCTGAAGTTGTCTCAGACCATTATCTTATCTCGTTCATAATACGTATTGATCATAATATTTCCACCTCGCCTCACTACCGCGTAAAACGTACGTACACATCAGCTACTGCACCGAGCTTCATAAATAACCTCGCAGAAACATCAATTAGATTTGGATCACCGTCAGATCACATAGAACTCGATCAGGCGACTGAAAGCTTAGAGTCAACACTCCGCTACACGCTAGATAGAGTGGCTCCACTCAAAAGAAAAATAATTAGAGAGAAAAAATTAGCACCCTGGTATAACGATCAAACGCGAACCTTAAAACAGCCATCTTGACAATTAGAACGTAAATGTCGTCAAACCAAACTGGTGATATTTCAAACAGCATGGAAGGAGAGCCTACTGAAATATAGGAAATCTCTTGGCGAAGGTAGAAAAATCTATTTCTCCACCTTAATAGGAGATAACAAAAACAATTCTAGATTCCTTTTCAACACAGTAGCAAAATTAACTAGGAATAAAACCACTACAGAGAGAAACACTCAATCATTACATAGTAGTGAAGATTTCATGAAATTTTTCATTGATAAGGTTGAAAATATTAGACGTGAAATACAGGCCATAAAATTAAAACCGGACAGTACTGTAACAAACCCATTACATGACAATGTAGCAATATCAGATCAATGTTTAGAGTGTTTTGCTCCTCTTAGAGAAACCGAACTAGCTACATTAATCTCTTCAGCCAATTCATCAACTTGCATACTAGATCCCGTACCTACATGTTTGTTTAAACAGATTTGTGTTCAGGAGTAATTGAACCACTTTTAAATATAATCAATTGTTCCCTAAGCACTGGCTATGTACCTAAATCACTTAAATTAGCAGTTATTAAACCCTTGATTAAAAAACCTGACCTTGACCCGTCTCAATTGTCCAGCTATAGACCAATATCAAATCTCCCCTTCATCACTAAGATTTTAGAAAAGGTTGTAGCAAAGCAGTTATGCTCGTACTTAGGTAGGAATAACATTCATGAAATGTATCAGTCAGGATTTAGATCTCATCATAGCACAGAGACAGCGTTAGTTAAAGTAGTAAATGACCTTCTACTGACCTCTGATCAGGGTTGTGTCTCGCTGCTTGTGTTACTCGACCTTAGTGCAGCTTTTGATACTATAGATCACACTATTCTCCTTGATAGATTAGAAAATGTTGTTGGTATTAAGGGAACAGTCCACTCCTGGTTCAGGTCTTATCTGACCGATCGTTATCAGTTTGTAGATGTAAATGGCGATTTCTCCATGCGTACTGAGGTTATTTTTGGAGTTCCACAGGGTTCTGTTTTAGGCCCACTGCTCTTTACTTTATATATGCTACCCCTAGGACAAATTATTCGTAAACATGGAATTAGCTTCCACTGTTATGCTGATGATACACAGTTGTATGTTTCAGCGAAGCCAGAGGACAGACAGAAGCTTAGTAAAGTTGAGGACTGTGTAAAGGACATTAGACGTTGGATGTTAACTAACTTACTTTTACTTAATTCTGATAAAACAGAAATACTTTTAATAGGCCCACGTGTAGCTAGAAGTAATCTTTCTGATCACATGGTTACTCTGGATGGTCTTTCTGTTTCATCATGTACAGCAGTTAAAGACCTTGGAGTGATTATTGACTCCAGCCTATCATTTGATGCTCATGTAGATAATATTACAAGGATAGCTTTCTTTCATCTCAGAAATGTTTCTAAGATAAGAAACATATTGTCACTTCATGATGCGGAAAAACTAGTTCATGCATTCGTCACCTCTAGATTAGATTACTGTAATGTTTTACTGTCTGGATGTTCCAGTAGGAATATGAATAAGCTCCAGTTAGTCCATAATGCAGCTGCTAGAGTCCTAACTAGAACTAGAAGATACGACCATATCACACCAATATTATCAGTACTGCATTGGCTCCCAGTAAAATCTCGCATTAACTATAAAATACTTTTATTAACCTATAAAGGACTAAACGGTCTCGCGCCACAATATCTAAGCGACCTTTTGGTTTTATATGATCCGCCACGCCTACTTAGATCAAAAGATGCAGGCTATTTGACGGTACCTCGAATAGTGAAGGCTACAGCAGGGGGAAGAGCTTTTGCTTATGGAGCCCCACAGTTATGGAACAGTCTTCCTATTAGTGTTCGGGATTCAGACACAGTCTCAGTGTTTAAGTCTAGGCTTAAAACGTATTTGTTTACTCAAGTCTACCCTGACTAGATTCTGTTCTACTACTTCGCAGTCATAATAATCTTTTTTCTCCGTCTCTCCTTTCGCCGAGCCCCACACGAGTTTATGGAGATACTAGAGATCCAGATCCTTTCTGCCTCTGGATGGAGCTCAAATCTTCTCTAATTCCAGACTGCTGAGACTACGGCTGCTCCTAAGGCCATACAGACTTCATATAAATCCCTAATGAACTTTTTCACACTATCTGTTGTTACCCAGATGAGGATGGGTTCCCTTCTGAGTCGGGTTCCTCTCAAGGTTTCTTCCTCTTAAAACATCTTAGGGAGTTTTTCCTTGCCACCGTCGCCACTCAGTTGCTTGCTCGGTTGGGATAATTCACACCTTTAATATCTGTATACCATGTTGATATTTCTGTAAAGCTACTGTGAGACAATGTCTATTGTAAAAAGCGCTATACAAATAAAATTGAATTGAATTGAATTGAATTCTCATCCGAAGGGAGATGGATTTCAGAGCCTCACGGATCTGGGCCGGCTGATGCCGAGGCAGCCAGCCGGCTCAGGTCCTGGGGATCTCATATGGATTTGGAAGAGGAGCTGGAGACGAGCGCGGCTCTTGCTCTGTCTTCCGGGTCCAGCTGTCTTTGGAGCTCGCATCGCGACTCCTCCTACCCCTATGGAAAGCCAGTAGGGGGTGCCATTGCATCAAAAACAGAGAGCAGCTCTCAAGCATATAGGTTTTCATAGCCGTTATATCCTGGTCCGAAAAAAAGATGGGAGTATGCGGCCAATTTGAGATCTGCGTCATCTGAACCATACTCTTCGGACATACAGGTTCAAGATGCTGATGCTCAAACTTATCGTGCCACAGATTCAGTTCGAGGACTGGTTTGTGACAATAGAACTGAAAGATGCATATTTCCACATCAGAATATCGCCTAGTCACAGGAAGTTCCTGAGGTTTGCTTTTGGAGACAACGCAAACCAATATCGGGTTCTTCCCTTCAGGCTAGCTTTATCCCTTCACACCTTCACAAAGTGCATGTATGCTGCTCTGCACTCTTGCAACTCCAGGGCATATGTGTACTAAACTACCTGGATGACTGGTTAATTCTAGCACGATTCAGGGAACTGGTGGCTCAACATTGAGATGTTGTTTTCGCCCACATAAAGAGTTTGGGGCTCAGGTTGAACCTCAGAAAAGTATGCTTTCCCAAGAGCAGAGGACGATTTTTCTAGGGGTTATATGGGATTCTACTATGATGAGGGCATTTCTATCCCCAACACATGTAGGATCGATCCTTTCAACATTGAGCAAGATAAAGCTGGGTCTGGGCATCCCCTCCAGTCTCTACGAGAGACTATTGGGGCTTATGGCAGCAGCAGTTAACGTCAAACCATTGGGCCTATTACACATGACACCGTTTCAATGGTGGCTGAAAAGTTGGGGTTTCATCTGAGGATGAATCCTAGAGAGTAATCAGTGTCACGTGGCAATGCCTACGTGCTCTGAGTATTTGGAGGTGTCCCCAGTTTCTAGATTTGGGTCACACTCTAGGGGCATCTCCTTATCGCAAGATGGTAATGACAGACGCCTCCCTCATGGGCTGGGGTGCGGTCTTAGTTGGCTGTCCAGCTCACGGTTTTTGGTGCGGCCCTCATCTGGAGTGGCATATAAAAATCGCCTAGAGAGGCGGGCCATATTCCTTGCACTGAAGTTCTTTCTTCCTCAATTATGCGGTCACCATGTGTTAGTTGTGACAGACAACACAGTGGTCATCTCATATATCAATCACCAGGGCGGGTTACGTTCACGCCCCCTGTTCAGGCAGGCGCAACTAATCCTTCTCTGGGCAGAGGAAAAGTTCTTGTCAGTGAGTGCAATGTACATTCTGGGCAGCCGGAATGTGGGGGCAGACATCCTGTTGAGGCAGGGCTGAAGCCCGGGGCTTGGAGGCTCCATCCACAAGTGGTGGAGTCCATATGGCGGAGGTTTGGACAAGCGGGAGTGGATGTGTTTGCCTCCGAGGAGACAACACACTGCCCACTGTGGTCCGCCCTCACTCCTCCCACACCATTGGGGCTGGATGCCATGGTGCACATGTGGCCGAGGTGACATCTATATGCTTATCCCCTGATAGCTCTACTCCCACAAGTTCCCACAAGTTTCCCACAAGGTGCAAGCAGCACCTTAATAAACAGCTTGAATTTAGTTCTCAGTGATAATATCCCTGCTAGATTGCACTGCCACCGGGGTCTACTGTCTCAAGCCGGAGGGCTGATTTATCACCCTCGGCTGGAACTATGGAAACTGTGGGTCTGACCCCTGAGGTGCTCCAGTTCATAGATTCTGGTCTCACAAATGAGGTTGCAGAGACCATGTTGAATGCTAGCGCACAATCCATGAGGAAATTGTATGCGTTCAAGTGGCAACTTTTTGTCTCATGGTGTGAGGAATGTGAGCTAGACCCAGTGAACTGCGCAATAGCTACAGACCTCGAGTTCTTACAAGGACGTTTCTTAGCGGAGTTGGCTCCTCCTACAATCAGGGTCTACATGGCCACCATGTTGGCCAGCCATGCCCCTATTCATGAGCCACTGTGGGGCAACATCATCTAACTTTCATGCGTGTATGTGTGGTGTCAGGCGGCTGAGGCCCATTTGCAGACCTGTCAGGTGCCCCATTTGAGCCGACAGAGTCAGCCTCTGAGATGCTTCTGACTCTAAAGGTATCTCTTCTGCTGGCCCTGACATCTCTCAAGTGAGTAGGAGATCTACAAGCTCTCTCTGTTGCCCCTTTCTGCCTTGACTTTACATTAGTGATTAGTCAAGGCCTTCCTGTATCCTAGGCTGGATTATGTTCCTAAAGTGCCTACATCTGCTGTCCAGCCAGTAGTGTTGCAGGCTTTCTGACTTCCTCCGTTCCTCACAATGGAACAAGATAAACTGCACCGACTGTGTCCAGTAAGGTCTCTCTGTACTTACATCCAACGCTCTGGCCAGTGGTGTAAGTCGGAGCAGCTGCTGTTCTGCTTTGGTGGCGACAATAGAGGTGATGCTTTGTCGAAGCAGCACATTTCTAATTGGATAGTGGAAGCAATCTCTATTGCTTTAGAGGACACAGCCTCACTACAGCTCTGGGCATAAGCGCTCATTCCACTAGGGGGGTTGCCTCCTTAAAGCCTTTGTCCAAAAGGATGTATCCTTTCAGGATGGGTGTGCTACGGTGGGGTGGTCTATACCACACATATTCATTCAATATTACAGCTTGGATATACATTCCGCCCCGGGCTTGAGTGTCTTGCATTGACCCTCAGGCTTGGATCTTTTTGAATTGGCCGTACCCTCAGCATGACAGAGTGGGTACTCCAGCCCCGCTGAGGACGTTGCTCTGAGCTCCAGCCTCGCTGAGAACACAGCCCTGATCTCAAACCCCACTGAGGGCGGTGTTCCACCTATCTGTTTCACTGCGGAGGCTGCTCAGTATCCTGTTTCAGCAAAGGATGGGTTACCCAGTGGACCAGGACTACCACTGGAGGGGAGTGTTTTTTGGTGCTCCAGCAGGAGCATCACTGGGGGGGGTTCTGTCACGATCTCCCCTGCAGACGGTGCTGTGGCACGCAATGTGTACGGAAAAGCCGGAGGGCGCATGCGTGCATGAGTGAGAGTGTGCGAGCGCTCAGCAACCACACACTCTTTGTTTACGTATGGAGTATGGTGACTTTGTTTACTATGGACACGTGCATTTGTTTTGGCTTCTGTTTTATCTCCTCCCTGTTCAGGTATTGGTTGATGTTCGAGGGTGTGACTTTATTGTTTCCAGCTGTCTGCATTTAAGTTTCATTACTTGAGTTATTTAAACCCCTCGTATGGCTGTGCACTTCGCACAGTATTATATACGGTTAACTAGCTAACTATGTTATGTATGTGTTAGCCACCTTGATGCTAAGCGGTCGTGTTCTCGTGTCCTGTTTCATGCCTTGTATCTAGTTTCAAGTTTAAGACCGCATATCTTGGCTCATGTTTATTGACCTCGTGTTTGAGTTAATAAAGACTTTAATCTGCACTTGCTTCCGCTCGAGTCCGGTATTGTAACAGATTATGAATACTACTTTGCACAGTAATATAGGCTGTACGTGTTTTCCAATCACACACCTTGCTTACACAGTTGAATTGTAAATATACATATGTTATATATATATATATATATATATATATATATATATATATATATATATATATATATATATATATATATATATATATATCCATGTGTGTGTATATGTACATAAATACATATATAACATAATGGAAGTTAGGACAGATACAAATGCAGATAAGAGCATTTGTTAAAGAGAGGCAGGCAAATCATGAGACAATAGCATGGTGAAAAACAGGTAATACGGTTCAGATGATGCAGATCTAAAATTGGCCGCATACTCCCATGTTTTTTTGTTTTTTTTTTGCAGACAAGAAAATGGCTGTAAAAACCTCCCTGACTCTAAGAACGGGGTACATGTTCTATGGCCCCTTTGTCCAAGAGGGATCCTACTTCCTGGGCTAACATCAGGCTGTGCTCTGTGCTGACTACCGTGGTGAGCACACCTCTGAACTGGGGTGGTTGAGCTATGAACTGGACCTGGTAACCCTTTTCTATAGTAGACAGAACACATGGAGACACATGTGGCAGTAGTTTCCACACTGTCAGATGATCTTTTAGTGACGTTAACTTTTTCACATTCTATTGGAGGGAAAGCATCAGATTTTCGTTGCCCTGTGACAGCTTTCTGACCAGAGAACACTGAAAACTTGGGACAGTCTTGGCTAGGCGAGGGCCTACAGTAGTAATGGGGGCTAACTGCTCTAACAACCTCATGTCCCCTGATATGTCCCTCCCTGGCCCCTCAGGAATGATCCTTCTTTGTCTGCTTGGTCTTTATGACCATTTTCAAATCAGGCCTATTAGCAGGCTGCGACTGTGGCTGCCTGTTTCCCCTGGCTCTCCACAGGGGGAGGCGGGCCACCACACTCGCCTTCTGTGTCTCCCTCGCCCTAGCGCTGGCCCAAGCTTCACTCATGGATGCTCGGGCGGACTTGACACATCGCGGCTGCCAGATAGACCTTGCCCACCAGTTCTGAGGTGGCCTTACATCACTTGGATGGCAAAGCAGGCCCCCCTAAATTACCTGCCATCGATTGAGAGAGGTAGCTCGCAAGTGCCTCCTCCAAATTCGGCATAGCTAACTTTCCATGCTGTTCAAACCATAAATAAGCCGTATCTATAACCCTTCATTGTCAGATTATCCGGGCTACATGGGGTTATAGATATGGCTTATGTATGTTTTTTCCCCAGAAGCGTGATATTTCGTCATGCACTTCTGGAAAAAAAGGGGAGTTTTCTGCGGTGTGAGGAAGATTTATTTTCAATGTGGAGAAAAAAGCTTGTCCAGCATCAGTAATCACTTCAAGTGGGCTCTTTATATGCTTGAGAGCTGTTATCCGTTTTTGGCACACCCTTCAGGCTCCTCAGAGTCAGAGAGGATTTTTTTTTTTTGGCTTTCCATAGCAGCAGGAAAAGTCATGACAGGAGTTCCAAAATCCGGAAGAAAGCAGGACCCAGAAAACAGAGAGAGAGAGCAGTGCTCGTTTCCGGCTCCTCTTCCAGATCTGTACGAGATCCCCAGGACCTGAGCCAGCTGGCTGACGTGGCAGTGGCTGGCCTAGCTCCACGAGGTTCTGAAACCCATCTCCCTTTGGCAGAGCAGCAGCAGGGCCCAGCGTCTGGTGATGTCTGTGGGTTCCAGACTTCAGTCATTGACTGAAAAGGATTTGGAACCAAGTGTTTAAAATGATACATATTTTATTATGATTATTTAGTTTGACCGATTACTTTTGGTCCCTTAAAAAGGGACCACATATACAACTGAATGTGAAGTAAATTTTAATTAGTTAATGTGCTGTGTTAAAGTCTTTTTTCTCGGTAAACACAAGATGGCACTGTCAGTTACCTTATTGTGGGCCAAGTACTTGAGCGTCACACAACCCTGCTCCTCCAGAGATCCTGACTTCTCTGATTATATTACTTTGCACAATAAAGTACTAGGGGCTTACATTCAAACTGATTTATCCTTCAGTACAGATTTACTAAAAAGGGGGATTTAAATTATCAAAGTCTACCACTGCAAGTTCTTTAAGGTAAAGGATAAAGAGCAAGCAAGCAAGAAATAACTGTTCATACATTAGTCGAGCCCATGTTGTAAAAAAATGAAACAAAATTAAGTAATATAGCATAGATTCAATGCCTTACAAGTATGTAAGATCAAAATGAAATCCAAAAGTGTTAAAACATAATTCACTGACCACTTTATTAGGAACACATGTACACCTGATCATTCAAGCAATTATTCATTCAGTCAATCATGTGAAACGAGTGATCTATGTGGCAGTGGTGGCTTGGTGGTTAGTGGTTACTAAAGCTCTGGGTTACTGATCAGAAGGTTGGGGGTTCAAGCCCCAGCACTGCCAAGCTGCCACTGTTGGGCCCTTGAGCAAGGCCCTGCTCTAGGGGTGCTGTATCATGGCTGACCCTGTGCTCTGACCCCAGCTTCCTGACAGTCTGGGGTATGTGAAGAAAACAATTTCACTGTGCTCTACTGTATATGTGACCAATAAAGACTCATTATCATATGCAACAGATCTCAAGTTTCAGATCATTTTAATAAAACCTCAGAATGGAGAAAAGCTAATCTTCAGTTTCTCCTAATTAGAAAAGAAAACTGAAGTTGTACTAGGCCTGGCAAAGGCCTGGATTATCATAACCATAAGATAGCCTATGTTTGTTGGTTTTTCTAATTACTTTTGAGCCTGTGAAAATGGAAGCTTAAAAGTGGCTGTAATTCCTAAATGGTTAATGCAATATTTTTGTTAAACCTCTTGAATTAAAGCTGAAAGTCTACACATTCATTTCACATCCATTGTGGTGGCATACAGAGGCAAAATTAATAAGACCTGACTTATTTAATATTGTGTTTGACATTGTTTGTCTCCAACATGGACAAGCACAGGATGGGGGCATTAAATGAAATGGGCTCAGGTTCTCTTGTAATGGGGGTGTTTGTGATAATGTAAAACTTCATGTGCTCACTTCAACTGTAAGTCACTCTGCATAAATTAAACATGCAATCCAAATAAAACATAGTGTTTACCACACATAGTGTTTACTAAGTGAATACCACTGCAAACTTCATTCAATCCAGTAAACCCCACACACACAAACCATGCATCACTCCCCTTTAAGGCCTAATGGCTCAATGGCAACCTTGATAGCTTCCAAAACCAGCAGCTCTTTTTTCCGTTCATGTTTATCCTATGCAATAAACTAATTCTTTTTTTTTTTTTTACTTGCTACAATGTTTTATCATGTGTTGTACCTCTGGTGGACCAAAGCCTCTAATATAGAGACACCACTGATTCAGAATTAATTTAAATTAATAATTAGTTATTACATCAGTTTCCTGCTTACAGTTTGAGTTTCTTAAAATGGTCTCATGACAGGTTTTCCATGTGAGTCTGAATGTAAACCAGAATGCAGCAGCAACTCAACAATGTGTCTGCAACATTGGTGACACTGTCATGTGATGTTGTGGGTTGGAGCTTCATGAAGCTTTATGATGTTAACACATTAGAGTACAGAAAGGTCTCAGAATATTTTCATTCAGCTAAGATCATCATGTTCACTGTAATATTTGTGTGTCTCTGGCTTTTATTAGGTGAGTCAACATTAATGTTTTATTTCAGAAATATTAAGTGTTGAATTAGTGATTAATTAATCTGTGTGGAGTTAAGAAAGTAATGTCAAATGTAATTCTGGTTTGATTATTTCATGATTTTTAAAACATGTCTTCTCTTCTCTATGACAGGTGACTCCATGGCAAATTCAATAGAGCCACTTTTCATTCATAAAGTTCTAGATGAAGGTGATAATGTTACCCTGTCCTGCAGATACAACAGCAGTTTTTCAGGAAACTACTTGCACTGGTACAGGCAATATCCAAAATCTATACCTGAGTTCCTTCTTTACATTCATCAAAGTGGAGCTTTAAGTTCTAACATTCCTACAAGAATTTCTGCTGAAGTTAATGGAGATAAAGTGGATCTGCTCATCTCCTTTGCTGCTGTATCAGACTCTGCACTATATTACTGTGCTCTGGCGCCCACAGTGACAGGAAATCCAACTGCACTGTACAAAAACTTTGACACACCTTTGATATATTTACAGTAGTTCTGCTGATTATTTTGAGAAATTTCCAGCAATATTTTGGAAGGATTCTCTCTTTCTCACTCATGGGTTCTAAAGAGTTTTGTTGGCATAAAGTATTGTTGGTAAGGCAGGAATGATATGAAACCAGAAAATCCTAGAGCAAAGCCACTCAAATATTGGGAGAACTTGAAACCCTCTGCACTGACAGTAACCTGAGCTCAAAATTGAACAAGGGACTCTGGAGCTGTGAAGCAGCAATGCTAGCTGCTGCCTCCACCTCACAGCTTATCAGCCCCAAAACATCGAAATTAGACAACATTTTGTATTTGTTGTTGGTGGATATTTGTGTTACATAGGAAATAATAATATATGGTCACAAGAGTAGCTTGACTGTTGGTTTCGATGTGTACTGTCCTTAATCAGGAGATGTGGCTTATCTCTATATTTCTTTGTGAATTCCAATCTGGTGTTCCTGATCTTACTGTTGATGAATGGTCTCCATCTTCTCGTATGGTCTCTATATCTTTCTGCTCTTGAAGTCTTCTTTGAATGGTGGATTGTGATACCTTCACCCCTGCCCTGTGAAGGTTGTTAGCGATGTAACTGACTGCTGTTTTGAGGTTTTTCTTTACAGCTTTCACAATATTTCTGTCACCAAATGCTGTTATTTTCATAGCCAAAACCCAAGGCTCAAACCAAAAATAGACATTCAGAGCTATTAATTGTTCAAACAAGCAATCTGAGGGCACACCTGTCAGTCAGATGTTCCAATATTTTTGATCACTTGAAAAATGGGTTGGTTCAATCAAAAGGTGCTACGCTCTAAGTTGTTTAACACATCTAGATGTACATATCAGGACATGAAAGCTGAAATTCTGATTGATCATTTAATATATTTTTATCTCAAAACCAATTGCCTTTGGTGCATAGCAAAAACAAATGAACTGGCCCTGCTGTTCCAATACTTTCAGAGGGGACTGTATGTAGGTATATAAATACAGTTATAGAAAATCAAAACCATGTGGAAACTGAATCATTTTCCAACCTCACCTGCACCTGTTCACCTGTTAATTCATTTAGTAGTCAAATGTGTCAGATTAGCCTGGTCATATATAATTAAAGTTTAATGTATTCATAATAGTGAGCCAAGATTCCACGATTCCTGAAAAATGATTTAAAAAACACCAAAACTGTCTTATATTTTTGTATTGATTTTTTATTTTTATTTTGAGCCACAACACAGGACTCTAATGTCAATAGATATGTTTAAGAGGGGACTTCGGATGCAGTGGGTTGCAAAAGTGGAATTGTTCTACTCAGTTCACTCTCACTGATACTGTGAAGTGATTATCTGTACAAAGTTGCTAAAACAGCAGCACTTCCTGGGCGTGGCCTTCAACAGACGTGTTCCCTTATGTGTAAAGTTCAGCAGATACAGCATTATTATACAGAATCCTCACAGAGCTGTGTTCAGAAATGGCTCAACTATACAACTTACTGTACATAGTGAGATACACACCGCTGATTCTCACTGTAGCAGCAGGTAATTTTATTTAATCAGTTCATTTTTATTACTAAATGAATTAATTCATGCCAATGTTTAAGCATTAATTGATTTGTTTTAAAAAAGAAGTACTCCATAGAATTATTTATTTATGTTGTTTACAACAGGAAGTTTTGCAGATAAAATTGGGCTGACAGATGAAGATGACAGCATTACTGGGAAGGAAACACACTGTTACTCTGAAATGTTCATATGAGTCAAAGAGCAATAACATATGGCTTTACAGGTACAAACAATATGCTAACAGCGCACCACAATTTTTACTCATTAAAGGCGGAAGGTCATATAGTTGTCATGGGCACAAGGCCACTGACACTCTGTTAGAGGCAAAAACAACCTCAGACTCTACTGAACTTATCATCAGCGATTTAAAGTTATGAGATTCTGCACTATCACTGTGCTCTTACAGTAGGAACACAGTAATACAGAGTCAGTGAAAGGTTGTACAAAAACATTTTAAAAATGGTTTATGTGAAGTTTATAAAACCACAGAAGATCAAAGATACCCACCATTTTGTTATTAGTTAACCACAGACACAAACACATTTCTGGGAACCTATGCAGTTGGAAGAAAAAGAAAATAAAAAATAAAGAGGGTTTAAACATGACAACTACACATCAGTCACACTAAATTCACAAATCTATATTTATCATGTTCCAAAAATATTTTACTGCCACAAACCGAGCCATTTTGCCAGGTATGTGTCATTGGTGTGCGCTATTTTGAATTAAATTATTAAATTATATTAAATTATTGACCTTTTCAGCCCATCAGATTTATTGATTTATTGATTCATCTGTTCATTTATTAAACGGTCTGTGAAATCTGCTTGTCTTTTTTATTTTTTTTAATGAGATCTGACCATACGCACCCTTGATCAATGAGGGCCATTTATATAATTTAAACAAATATATGATCAGGGATGTCTTTTGAGCTCACACTATATTTTTCGCTCTAGAACTTTGATTCAGACTTTACTGTCAAAATACAGTAGTGCTAAGAAATTTACATACCTCTTGCAGAATCTGCAAAATATCAATAATTTACTTAGTACTGCCCTGAATAAGCCATTTCACATAACAGATGTGCACATATAGTCCACAAGGCATAACACTAACTGAATTTACACAAATGAACCAGTTCAAAAGTTTACATATGCTTGATTCTTAATAATGTATGTTGTTACCTGGATAATCAACGACTGTTTTTATACTTTGTGATAGTTGTTCATGAGTCCCTTGTTTGTCCTGAACAGTGAAACTGCCCACTGTTCTTCAGAAAAATCCTCCAGGTCCTCCACATTCTTTTGTTTTTCAGCATTTTCTGCATATTTGATGCATATACTCATACTCAACTACTGTATTACATTCACTGATGCTCTGTATGCACTGTATTACATACGCTACATTAAAACATCGCTACATTAAGAGCCAGGGAGATGTAAACTTTTGAACAGGATGATCTTTGTAAATTGTAATTATTTAATTTAAAGTTTTTTTCTTTTTTTCCATTTTGGTACTGCCCTTCAGAAGCTACATACAATATTTACATATTTCCCAGAAGACAAAAATATCTAAGTCCTACCATCCCCCAACGAATGTCTGCTTCTGTTGGGACAGAGTATATCTGTGTAGTATATATAGTGTAATTCACAGAATTTCAGTGCTAGGAATACGGCCCGCATCTCCAGGTGATTTGTATGCCACTCCAGATGAGGGCCGCTCTAAAGACTGTGAGCTGGACAGCCATTTAATACTGCACCTCAGCCTGTGAGGGACATGTCTGTCATTACCGTCTTGCGGTAAGGAGACACCCCCAGAGTGTGACCCGAGGATAGAAACTGCGGACACCTCCAAATACTCGGAGCACGTAGGCATCGCCTCGTGACACTGATTACTCTCAGAGGTTTCATCCTCGGATGAAACCAACGACTTTTCAGCCACCACTGAAATGGTCTCATGTGCAATAGGCCCAGTGGTATGACGTTGGCTGCTGCTGCCATAAGGCCCAACAGTCTCTCGTAGAGACTGGAGGGGATGCCCAGACCTAGCTTTATCTTGCTCAAAGTTGATAGGATCGATCCTACACATTTTGGGGATAGAAACATCCTCATCATTGTAGAATCCCATATAACCCCTAGAGAAGTTGTCCTCTGCCCTGGAGAAAGCATACTTTTCTTGAGGTTCAACCTGAGCCCCAAGCTCCTCATGTGGGCGAGAACAACATATCGATGTTGAACCACCTGTTACATGGATCATGCTAGAATTAACCAGTCGTCCAGGTAGTTTAGTACACGGATGCCCTGCAGTCGCAAGGGAGCCAGAGCAGCATCCATGCACTTTGTGAATGTGCGAGGGGATAAAGCTAGCCCGAAGGGAAGAACCCGAAATTGGTATGTGTTGTCTCCAAACGCAAACCTCAGGAACTTCCTGTGACTGGGCGATATTCCTATGTGGAAATATGCATCTTTCAGATCTATCGTCACAAACCAGTTCTCGAACTGAATCTGTAGCAAGTTAAGTTTGAGCATCAGCATATTGAACCTGCATGTCCGAAGAGTACGGTTCAGATGACGCAGATCTAAAATTGGCTGCATACTCCCATCTTTTTTGTGGACCAGGAAATAACGGCTGTAAAAACCTCCCTCCCTTAGGGAATGGGGTACATGTTCTATGGCCCCTTTGTCCAAAAGGGAACTTACTTCCTGCACTAACATTGGGCTCTGCTCTGTGCTGACAACTGTGGTGAGCACACCTCTGAACCAGGGGGGTGAAGCTCTGAAATGGACCCAGTAACCCTTTTCTATGGTAGACAGAACCCATGGAGACACATTTGGCAGTAGTTTTCAGACTGCCAAATAGTCTTTCAGTGATGTCAGCCGTCATCAACGTCAACGGCCGATATGACGGGCCGTTTGTTTGGTTGCCCAGAGAGATAAATCTGTGGTGCAGCACAGCTCTGCCATTGCCTCGGACCCAATTCCTCCCCAGTATCGAGCTCACTCAACAGGTCTGCTTGGTAGGCCTGCAACACTGCTATTGTATGCAGTGACCAACAAGCAAGACCCGCTGCCACATAGGCTTTGCCCACCAACGCCGAGGTGGCCTTACATGGCTTAGAAGGTAAAGTTGGCCTCCCTAAATTACCTGCCGTTGATGGAGAGAGGTGGCTCGCAAGTGCCTCCTCCACCTTTGGCGTCGCTAAATGGCTGTTCTGCTCACTACCCATGATGGCTGAGTAATCAGACTTTGCGGAGTTACACATGGCTAGTGTAAGGTATTCTCCAGAAGCGTGATATCTAATCATGCACTTCTGGGAAAAAAGGGAGTTTTCTGTGGTGTGAGGGAGCTTTATATTTATTTTCACTGGAGAGGAAGCGCTCATCCAGCCTGTTACGAGCCACTTCCTCTTCCCCGGGCCAGTCTATATTCAACTTTTCAACTGTCCTAGTAATCACTTCAAGCAGCTCTTTATATGCTTGAGAGCTTCTGTCGGTTTTTGGCGCAGTGGCACCCTCTACCGACTCCTCGGAGTCAGTGAGGGTGTTTTGGCTTTGCATAGGGGAAGGAGGAGTTGCGATGCGAGCTCCAAAGTCAGGCGGAGAGCCGGACCCAGAAGACAGAGCAAGACGTAGAGCAGCATTCATCTCCGGCTCCTCTTCCAAATCCAAACGAGAACCCCATGACCTTAGCCGGCTGGCTGCCTCGGCAGCGGCCGGCCCAGATCCGTGAGGCTCTGAAACCCAACGCCCTTCGGACGAGAAGAGAGTGAGCCGAGAGCGTAGTTGCCTAATTGTGAAATGTTCACAATGCTGACAGTCAGACCCTTCGAGGGATGCTGTCGCATGCTCTACGCCCAAACACTTCACACAGAAAGCATGTCCGTCTCCTCCCGTGATGAAACGGGAGCAAGGCGTAACACACTTTCTGAAATCTTTCCCTCTTTTTTTTTTTTTTAAAGGGATAGAAAAGTTTAGAGTTTTTGAGAAAATATAGAGTAGAAGTGAAGCGTTTTTTGTCACACAAACAACAGACATGCAGTGTCGCTGAAGATAATAAGGCTGGCGGCGTGGTTCACAGGTGCCATATTTATATCATGCGACGCACTTAATTGCTACGTCACCTGATCATGGCAGGCCTATAAGTAGAAGCATGATTTTACACAAGCTTCAGATACCAGTCACACGCGCAAGGGCGCTTCCCATACTGTTATGCTAAATGCAACGTCGAAGTTGCCTTTGAAAGGGAACGGACTTGTGTTCTCATGAAGATCAGTGTTGTCAGGCTACCTTGAAAGTACGAACTTAGAAATGTAGGAGGACATAGAATGCATCTTAGCAAGAATTGACATGTGTTGCAAGCTTCCAGTTGCACATTTCTATTAGTGGAACAGTGTCTTCATCTCTTCAGTGCTCCCAAAGTAATATGTTTCAGCTGGTTAATAGATTTACTTTTAACTGGCTGATTAACCAAATGTAAAAACATATGCTATTAGAATCTGCAGAATAGTCACTGCATTAGACAGCACATAAATAACTATTATAGGGCAGTAGGTGCATGAATGACTATGTTACAGGGAAGTCAGTGCATAGCATCAATGTTCAGTGCCTTTTCCCCTGTTTTCATAACCTTACTGATCCCTAACTTCTAGCATTAAGGCAAAATGCCATGAAGCAGTTCATGACTCATATGCTCAGTGTGTCTCCACTACATAACTGCTTAGAACTGAGTGCTGACTACATTACTGTATATGGTTTTGCTTTTAAATTATTTTCTTAAAATCTTTCTGTCCACCCTGCTCTGCTTGGAGATAGAGTTACAATGTTATGCTACAATCACAGCACTTCCTGGGTGTGGCCTTCTAGAGATGTGATGGCATGGGGTGCATGCAGTGGATAGTACCTATCAAAGTTGGTCCAAGGAAAGACAACCAGTGAACCGGCAAGAAGGTCATGGACGCCCAAGGCTCATTAATGAGTGTGAAGAGCTAAGGCTAGCCTGTCTGGTCCAGTCCCACAGAAGAGCTACTGTAGTACAAATTACTGAAAAATGAAATTAAAAGTAAGTGCATGTAAATCCCTGGTTTCTTATGGCCATATTTTATTATTCATTCATTTTTTTCCGAATGTTTTTGGTATGTTAAACAAATCTCACACCAGCGCCAGAATCCATCAGAGACTCCACATACCAGAACACACCATGGCCTACAAACATAGCTTCCATGAAGTACAATCCCTGGTTTCAAAGTTGCTTCACGTTTCTGATTGGTTTGCCAGTTTCTTAATAAATTCTAAACTGCATTTACATCCGTCTCTGAATCTGTCGCATGACAACAAAGCACACAAAATAAATAAAAGTACAACTTTTATTCTGTCACTTTTTTTTTTTACTTTACTCTTTATGATTACTGTAAACAAAACAAAAAAGAAACAAGCAAGTAAACAAACAAACAACTGCTCCTTCTTTATATTTCTCAAAGTGGAGGTCTAAGTTTTAACATTCCCCCAAAAATGTCTGCTGAAGTTAATGGAGATAAAGTGCATCTGCTCATCTCCTCTGCTACAGTAACAGACTCTGCATTGTACTACTGCGCTCTGATGCCCACAGTGACAGGAAACCCAACTACACTGTACAAAAAGCACTACACCTGTCTGGAGTCAGGCTTTTCTCACAAGATGGAGCTATTTACATCTTTACCTCTTTCATGCTCAAGCAACTGTCCATGATGTCAGTTCGCTTTTGAAGCTCAACCACTATTTGTGTAATCTACTAATGTTTATTTCTGAGTTAATCATCCTTAACATTGGCATCTTAAAATGCTAATAATTGGTTAAAAATACACCTGTTTATTTAATTAACAATAGCTTTGTGGAAAATAAATTCATGACCCACCCAGTGTGTATTCCTGCTTCTTGCCCAGTGTTCCTTGGATAGGCTTGAAATCCACTGTGACCCTGACCACGATAATGTGCCCACTAAAGATGAATAAATGTATGTGCGTAGGCATATAGAGACAGTTATGTACATGCTCTGTTTTTGTGAAATTATGTAATATACATGTGTCCTGCATGCACCTGTCAGTTAACAACACATTTACAAATTAACTGTTGACACCATTACATTAGTACACGGTTCCTGTGTAGGTAATTAGGGAAATTAATGGTATTTAATGTTTATTATTAATACTTTACTGTACTTGGTACAAATTGCTGAATACATTCACATAGTTGATTTTACGGCAAATCAAACATTATTCAGATTTTTTAAATGTTATACCCAAATTTATATGCACTTCAATCAGATGTAAGTTTAATTATACTGATATGCTAAAGATGAAACTGATGAATAAGGAAATTGTCAGTGGAATTTGGATTTAAAATTAGATTTGACCATACACAGTAATGATGACTCAAGATCATTGTGAATTAAAATACTTAGTGGGGGAAGAGTGATTTAAGCATGATGTAATCCATAGTTTCTCAAAGGTTTTGTAACCAGGGACTCTGTTAACTGTAAAATAAATGCCACAGACCCACTCAATACAGAGCTCACACCAGAGAAGCCCGCTTTAAGAACCACTGATGTGAGCTTTTCTGCTTCTACTCATAGGCTATTATTCTGTTTACTTCAGTTCAGATTGTACAAGCAAACTGAAAAGTTGGGATAAAAATATTTTGTATTTCACTAAGGCCAAATAGAAGTGGTCTGTATTTTGATATAAAAAAAAAAAATAATATATATATATATATATACACACAATATTACAATATTACACCACTTGTTTCAGGAAAATCTGTTTATCACCATGGTTTTGTCACAACTTTATTCCTCTGCTCAAATGAGACCTCAAATGAGAATTATCTGTAGAATTTTGCTGTTGCTAAAGGAGATGCAAAAATTTTCACAGGCAATTACAACCCCAATTCCAAAAAAGTTTGGATGCTGAGTAAAATGTAAATAAAAACTTAATGCAATGACTTGCAAATCTCATAAACCCATGTTATCCACAGTAGAACATAGAAAACATTTCAAATGTTTAAACTGAGGAAATGTACCACTTTAAAGAAAAAATAAGGTAATTTTGAATTTGATGGTGACAACACATGTCAAAAAAGTTGGGATAGAGGTATCAAAAGACTGGAAATTTAAGTGTTACTAAAAAGAAACATCTGGAGGAACATTTAGCAAATAATGAGGTTCATTGGCAACAGGTCAGTAACATGATTGGGTATAAAAAGAGTATCTTAGAGTGGCAGAGTCTCTCAGAAGTAAATATGGGACAGAATCTGTATTGCCAATTATTGAGCTAAATAATTAATAAACCCCACATACAGTAGCAACTGTATGTCCTAACCAAACCTCACCAAAGTCCGTATGTTAGTGTTACCAATTTTAAAAATCTGATGTGTCTTTAACATTGAAATTCTTGTAGGACACAACAAACATTTCTGCCAGTGAAACTATGCACTAATGTACTTAATAAATCGAAACACCTCTTCACACCTCATCACTGAACTGTTGCAGAAGCACAATACTTACTGTACTTTCTCCTAAATGATTACCTGTATATTAACACTTTACAAATCCAAAGTTATCAAACATAATAAAGTAAGCGTTTTCAGCCATAATCATAATCAATGGGTCAAAGACATTTTATTACAGGGAGATTTCTGCACTTCTTGTTGTGATTTAAACTACATACAAAATAACACATCATTTAGTAATGTAAAATACATCAGTGACTCATTAAAGAATAGATAAACAATGATCTCTCATTTAAACAAACCTGTAACTAATTGTTCTGTTAAAATGCATTAATGCAGTCTAAGCATTTACATAAAATAGAAGTCACTGAAATATGCTTCTGAAAAAATCACCCTGCAGGGGATACCAACCCATTGCAGGGCACAATCACACAATCGCACAATCACACACACACAATGGACAATGACAATCAGCCTACAAAACATGTCTTTGGAGTGGGGGAGGAAACCGTCTGAGTTACGCATGTAACCCTGTTCGCTGAGAAGGGAACGAGACGTTGCATTTAGCATAACACGATGGGAACGCTCCTCACGTGCGACCAGCATCTGAAGCTTGTGTAACATCATGCCTATTTATATATATATGTATATATATTATATATATACATATGCCTGACATTATATATATATATATATATATATATATATATATATATACATATATATGGCACCTGTGAACCGCGCCGTCAGCCTCTATTATCTGAAGCGAAGACACAATTCACAGGCCTATGACAAAGCTATCGAACATCATCTTCCCTTCTCAGGGAGCAGGGTTACATGCATAACCCAGACGTTCCCTTTCAAAGGGAAATCCACGTTGCGTTTAGTATAACTCTATGGGAACGAGAATACCACTCCGTCATACCGAGGTTACAGCCTGTTTCAAAAGACCCAAGCCTGAGGGTCACTGCAAGACACTCGAGCCCGGGGTGGAATGAATATCCAGACTGTAATATTGAATGAATGTGTGTGGCATAGCCCACCCTGCAGCAGCACACACATCCTGTAAGGATACCCCATTGGACAAAGCCTTTGAGGAGGCGACCCCCCTAGTGGAATGAATCCTTATGCCCTGAGGCCTGCAACACCACAAGGTAGGCAGGAAGGCACTTTAGGAATACAATCCGGTCTAGGATACAGGAAGGCCTTGGTTAATCCAGGGTCAAAGTCAAGGCAGGAAGGGGCAACAGAGAGAGCTTGTAGATCTCTCACTCGCTTGAGAGATGGCAGGGCCAATAGAAGAGCTACCTTTAGAGTCAGAAGCTTCTCAGAGGCTGACTCTAAGGGCTCAAATGGTGCCCCTGACAGACCTTCCAAGACCACAGAAAAGTCCCAGGAAGGTATGCGCGGCCTGCAGATGGGCCGCAGCTGTCTGACACCACGCATGAACTTCGAAGTTAGAGGACGTTGCCCCACAGAGGCTCCATCAACAGGGGCATGGCTGGCCGAAATGGCGGCCACGTAAACCCTGACTGTAAAAGGAGCCAACCCTGCTGAGAAATGTTCTTGTAAGAACTCCAGGACTGTAGCTATTGCACAGATCCCTGGGTCTAGCTGACGTTACTCACACCACAAGACAAAAAGCTGCCACTTGAGCGCATACAATTTCCTCATGGATGGTGCTCTAGCATTTAACATGGTCTCTTCAATCTCAGTTGTGAGACCAGAATCTATGAGCTGGTGCCCCTCAGGGGCCAGACCCATAGTTTCCATAGTTCTGGTCGAAAATGATAAATCAGCCCTCCGGCTTGAGACAGTAGATCCCTGTGGATGGGAATCTCCCAAGGAGCATTGTCTAGTGGGGAAATTATCTCAGAGAACCATATTCGAGCAGGCCAATAAGGTGCTACTAGCAGCAGACGTAGATGGACTTGGCGAACTCTCGCTAGAACTTGTGGGAGCAGAGCGATTGGGGGAAAAGCATATAGACGTGTCCTCGGCAACGTGTACACCATGGCGTCCAGCCCCAATGGTGCGGGAGGAGTGAAGGCGAACCACAGTGGGCAGTGTGTTGTCTCCTCGGAGGCGAACTTCCACTTGTCCGAACCTCCACCATATGGACTCCACCACTTGTGGATGGAGCCTCCAACCCCGGGCCTCAACCCCTGCCTCGACAGGATGTCTGCCCCTACATTCTGGCTGCCCAGAATGTACATTGCACTCACTGACAACAACTTTCCCTCTGCCCAGAGAAAGATTAGTTGCACCTTCCTGAACAAGGGGCGTGAACGTAACCCTCCCTGGTGGTTGATATGAGACCACCACTGTGTTGTCTGACACAACTAGCACATGGTGACCTCTCAACTGAGGAAGATAAAATTTCAGTGCTAGGAATATGGCCCGCATCTCTAGGCGACTTATATGCCACTCCAGATGAGGACCGCTCCATTGACCATGAGCTGGACAGCCATTTACGACTGCACCCCAGTCCATGAGGGACATATCTATTATTACTATCTTGCGGTAACGAGACACCCCTAGAGTGTGACCTGAGGCTAGAAACTGCAGACACCTCCAAATACTCAGAGCTCGTAGGCATCGCTGCATGACACTGATTACTCTCAGAGGTTTCATCCTCAAATGAAACCCCCGACTTTTCAGCCACCACTTAAAAGGTCTCATGCGCAATAAGCCCAACGGTATGACGTTGGCTGTTGCCATAAGGCCCAACAGTCTCTCGTAAAGACTGGAGGGGATGCCCAGACCTAGCTTTGTCTTGCTCAAAGTTGATAGGATTGATCCTACACGTGTTGGGGATAGAAACGCCCTCATCATTGTAGAATCCTTATAACCCCTAGAAAAGTTGTCCTCTGCACTGGAGAAAGCATACTTTTCTTGAGGTTCAACCTGAGCCCCAAGCTCCTCATGTGTGCGAGAACAACATCTCAATGTTGAACCACCAGTTATCTGGATCATGCTAGAATTAACCAGGTTGTTTAGTACAAGGATTCCCTGATGTCACAATGGAGCCTGAATGACATCCATGCACTTTGTGAAGGTGCGAGGGGATAAAGCTAGCGATATTTCTATGTGAAAATATGCACCTTTTAGCTCTATCCAGCTGGGAGGAGTGCCCTTGGTGTGTGTGTGTGTGTGGGGGGGGGGGGTTATGTCACAGTCTCCCCTTTAGGCAGCGCACTTGGAGAGCCGGAGGGCGCACTTGTGCACGAGCAAGGTGCACGAGTGCCCAGCAAGCGCCCGCTCTCCAAATGTTGACAACTGTGACATTGTTTACTGTGGACATGTGTGTTTGTTTGTTTCTGTTCTGTCTCCTCCCTGTACTGTCATTGGTTGTTGTTCGAGGGTGTGTCTTCAGTGTTTTCAGCTGTCAGCACTTAGCGCTGATTATGTTTGATATATATACCACGCGCCTTCCAGTACACTGCGCGGAGTATTAGATATAGTATAGTTAGAATAGTTAGATAGTTAATGTTATGTTCCTTGATAGATTTAGTTAGTTTAAACTTTAGATTAGTTCATTTGGTCCACGCTGGTTTTTCCGCTCCCAGTTCATAGTTATAGTTCATGTTTCGTGTTTTGACCTTGTTTTCTCTGACCGCGACTTCGATTCCTGCTTTGCCCCGTTTATGCCTGTTTGCCGATCGCCCGATCCACTGCCTGTTTTTGACTACACATCTGTTTCACGATTTGGATTTATCTGCCTGTCTCCTTTAAATACAAACGTCTTTACCTGCACCTGCTTCCGTACTCAACTCCCTTACGTTTCACAACGTGACACCTATAAATAGGCATGATTTTACCCAAGCTTCAGATGCCGGTCACGCGCGAGAGGCGCTCCCCATACTGTTACGCTAAACGCAACATCGAGTTCCCTTTGAAAGGGAACACTCCCGCCCCGGTGGTCCTGGCCCTCTGGGCAAAATGTGTTCAAGGCGCTCACGTTTTGAGCTCGAGCTTCGGGTTTCAGTTTCGTGCTCCAGCACTTTGTGCGAGGGGAAATCGTGACAGTAAAAAAATTGCTTCAATAAATCTTTGAAAAAAATTACTGTAATCTAAGAGAGAAGGGATGACACAGGGTTGTTACAAATTAATAAATGACGCTGTGTTTCATGCCATCTGATGAGCTTGTTTACCTACAAGGGGATTGGTTAAAAATTTGACTACCTCAGTTCTTGTTTCTTCTCCAGTTATATATTTTCCCAAGCCATTTCTATGTCTTGAGAACATCAGCCATCAACCCCAATAATTGGGGTTTCATTTGTACGAGGAGTTGTTAGCTCCACTACAAGCTAGTTGGTTGGTTAACTGGTCATTATCGCCTTCTAGCACCTATCACTGGCTTCTGAAGACCATGCTGTCAGGTTCACCAGGACAGAAACATGGACCCAATGGACACTGTGGATCAGAACCCCAGGAAAATCTCTGTTCTACATATTCTTAAAGCATTACAGCTAAAGAATTAATGCTGCACTTTGTTTATTTGGTCTATTCTAGTTTGATGGAATCTGAAATAAAACCCACAAATACAAATACAAAGGCAGATTACATCAAGCTGACTTTTTAAATGTTAAGTTCAGTTACTTTAGAAATTAGTTTAAATTTAAATGGAGCATTGGTTCCCCTAGATTCAGAGACACCACTGAAAATGTGTAATTAAATTACTGATTGTCTTAATTATTCATTTTTTTTAGATTGTTTAGTAATGTGTAATTAAATTCTCGACTGTTTTAGTTGGTAAATTGTGATTTAATCCTTGTATAAAAATTAAATGATTACATGATTTAAACTATATTATTGTGACTATTAGCTTTTATTAGCAGTTCCTACTTCTAGTGTGTATTTCCTTAAAATATACAGTATTTAGGCCAGGTTCCCTAACTGAGGGTGAATGTTAAGCCAGGATGCTGAAGTAAGAATCAAGAATCTTTCAGCAACATTGGTAACACTGTGATGTGATGCTATGGGGTGGAGCTTCATGAATCTTTATGATGATAACATATCAGACTACAGAAAGAATATTTTCATTTACTGAGACCATTCATCATGTTCACCATTATATTCACGTGTCTGTGGCTTTCACTGGGTAAGTTTTCATTTTTGTTCTTGCAAAAATACTAAGTTCTGAATTAGGGATGAGTTAGTCTGTGTTTATGATTGTATGAGTATGATTTATTCAACACTTTATTATTCTTTTTTATTTAAAAAATAATATACTCTCTTCTCTATGACAGGTGACTCCATGGCAGATCCAATAGAGCCACTTGTTAGTCACAATGTTGTAGATGAAGGTGATAATGTTACTCTGTCGTGCAGCTACAAAGGCTTCACTGAAAACATATATAATGTGCAATGGTACAGGCAATATCCAAAATCTAAACCCGACTTCCTTCTTTATATTACTCCAAGTGGAGAGCTAAGTTTCAACATCCCACCACGAATGTCTGCTAACGTCAGTGGAGATAAACAAGTGGATTTGCTCATTTTCTCCACTGCTGTATCAGACTCTGCACTATACTACTGTGCTCTGGCGCCCACAGTGACAGGAAATCCAACTGCGCCGTACAAAAACTTTGACACAGTTTTGTTATATTGAAAGCAGTTTTGCCAATAATTTTGCGAAATATACATGCTATTTTTGGGGACGTCTCTGCCTTTCTCTCTCATGCTTTATAAAGAATGTATATTATAGACCCTTGATATTGACAGTATTGATTTACAGTTATGTGAAAAAATAAGTACACCCCATGGAAACTGTTGGTGGTTTTTTGGACATATTTGGACGAGCAAACATTTGATCATCTTTGAAACAATGCCTATAAAAAAAAAAGTTGACTCATAAAATTGTCAGTTTGTAGTAATTTCCACAATTTAAATTAATAAAAAAAAAAAAAAAAAAACAGATCAGTCACATGGAAGAAATAACTACACCACTACATTTATCACCTTCAAATCCATAAAATTCGAATTAGTTGCTCAAGATTGGGTGCCAGTGATTAGAACCTGCTTGGGGGGTGCCTCTTATTTATATCCAGTGTCTGGTGTTCCCTTTGTTACTGAGGTGTGTGGTGTCATCATGCAAACATCTAAAGAGTTCTGTAAGGCCTTCAGAAAAAAAGGTTGTGGATGCCTATGGGTCTGGCAAGGGATTTAAAAAATCTCCAAATTATGTGTAATGCATCATTCCACTGTAAGGAAAATCATCTACAAATTACGCAAATTTCAAACGATGGCCAATTTTCCCAGGACTGGTTGTCCCAGCAAATTCAGCCAAAGAGCAAACCATCTGATTTAAAAAGAAGTCTCCAAGAGCCACAAAATTTAATCACAGGATCTGCTAGTAAGTCTTGTAACTATTGGTGTCAAAGTGCATGTTTCTACAATCAGAAAGAGATTGCACAAATTTGACCTACATGGTAGGCGTGCCAGGAAAGAGCCTTTTTGTCTAAAAAGAACATTACAGCAAGACTACAGTTTGCCAATGAGCATATAGGCAAAGACCGGGCCTTTTGGAATAATGCACTCTGGACAGACAAATCAAAGATGGAGTCGTATGGCCACAGTAACAGCAGACATGTTTGGCGGTGACTAAATACAGCTTTTCAGGAGAAGCACCTCATACCAACTGTGAAGTCCATACCAACTGTCATACCATTCCTGTTTTCATTCCTGTTGCCAGGAGCTTCTGGATTGTGTCAGCACTTAAATGATACGGTTTCTTTCTTTACATTAATTATTTTGCGATATCATTCTCAATTGTTGTAGTTTCACTTTCCCCTCTACTGTATTTGAATTTTTTTGAAGAACAATTTTATTTCTTTGACTAAAGTTAGCAAGCGGAGTCCATCCACGTTGGATCTGTCTAAAATAATATCAACTAGTCTTCAACTAAGGTACATTAAACCACTGAAACGGTCTCCTGTGCAATAGGCCCAACGGGATGATGTTGGGTGCTGCTGCCATAAGCTCCAATAGTCCCCCATAGAGACTGGAGGGGATGCCAAGATCCAGTGTTATCTTGTTCAATGTAGATAGTATTGATCCTATGCATGTTGGGGATAGAAACGCCCAAATCCTTACAACCCCTAGAAAAGTTGTAGGGAGAAAGCATACTTTTCTGAGGTTAAACCTGAGCCCCAAGCTCTTCATGTGGGCGAGAACAACATCTCGATGTTGAATCACCAGTTCCCTGGATCATGCTAGAATTAACCAGTCGTACAGGTAGTTTAGTACACAGATGCCCTGGAGTCACAATGGAGCCAGAATGACATCGACACACTTTGTGAAGGTGCGAGGGGATAAAGCTAGCCTGATGGGAAGAACCCAATATTGGTACACACTGCCTCCTTTGGCAGAGACGAGAGCTCTGCCTCCTCCA